>NW_019154096.1:19968625-20001801 GCF_002288905.1 Enhydra lutris kenyoni
CGACTTGCTAAGGAAATGTTGAAAAGGAAAAACAAAACTGGGGCCATCACGTTGCCTGATTTCAAGCTTTACTACAAAGCTGTGATCACCAAGTCAGCATGGTACTGGTGCAGAAACAGACACATAGACCGTGGAACAGAGTAGAGAGCCCAGATATGGACCCTCCACTCTATGGTCAAATAATCTTTGACAAAGCAGGGGAAAATGTACAGGGGAAAAAAGACAGTCTCTTCAATAAATGGTGCTGGGGAAATTGGACCGCTATAAGTAGAAGAATGAAACTCAACCATTCTTTTACACCATACACAAAGATAAACTCAAAATGGATAAAAGACCTCAAAGGTAAACTCAAAATGGATAAAAGACAGAATCCATCAGAATCCTAGAGGAGAACATAGGCAATAACCTCTTCATCATCGGCCACAACAACTTTTTTCAAGATATGTCTCCAAATGCAAAGGAAACAGGAGTGAAAATGAACTTTTGGGACTTCACCAAGATCAAAAGCTTCAAGATCAAAAGGAAATAGTCAACAAAACAAAGAGGCAACCCACGGAATGGGAGAAGATATTCGCAAATGACACTACAGACAGAGGGCTGATATCCAAGATCTATAAAGAACTCCTCAAACTCAACATGCACAAAACATATAACCACATCAAAAAATCGGCAGAAGACATGAACAGACATTTCTCCCAAGAAGACATACAAAAAGTAACAGACACATGAAAAAATGTTCTTCATCATCACCAGCAATCAGGAAGATTCAAATAAAAACACATCGAGTTGCCACCTTACACAAGTTAGAATGCCCCAAATTAACAAGACAGTAAACACGTGTTGGAGAGGATGTGGAGAAAGGGGAATCCTCTTACACTATTGGTGGGAATTCAAGTTGGTTCATCCACTCTTGGAAAACACTGTGGAGATTCCTTAAGAAATTAAAAATAGAACTTCCCTATGGCCCTGCAGTTGCACTACTGCATATTTACCCCAAAGATACAGATGTAGTGAAAAGAACGGCCATCTGTACCCCAATGTTCATAGCAGCAATGGCCACAGTCGCCAAACTGTGGAAAGAACCAAGATGCCTTTCAATGGACAAATGGATAAAAAAGATATAGTCCATGTGCCTCCATCAGAAAGGATGAATACCCAGCTTTTGTATCAACATGATGGGACTGGAAGAGATTATGTTGACTGAAATAAGTCAAGCAGAGAGAGTTAGTTAACATATGGTTTCACTTACTTGTGGAGCATAAGGAAAACACAGAAGACATTGGTAGATGGAGAGAAGAAGTAATGGGGGGGACATCAAAGGAGGAGACAACCCATGAGAGACTGGGGACTCTGAGAAACAAACTGAAGGTTTTGGAGTGGATGGAGTGGGTGTTGGGTGAACCTGTTGCTGGGTATTATGGAGGGTACGCTTTGCATGGAGTTCTGGGTGTGGTGCATGAAGAATGAATTCTAAAACATTGAAAAGAAATTTTAAAAAATACAAATAAAAAAAACTAATGATGTACTCTATGTTGGCTATTTGAAAATAATAAAAGAAATAAAGGTAAAATAAAAAATGTATCTAGTCTATAGCTTTTTGCTTCTTGTATTTTTTTTTAAAGATTTTATTTATTTATTTGACAGAGAGAGATCACAAGTAGACAGAGAGGCAGGCAGAGAGAGAGAGAGAGAGAGGGAAGCAGGCTCCCTGCTGAGCAGAGAGCCCGATGCAGGACTCGATCCCAGAACCCTGAGATCATGACCTGAGCCGAAGGCAGCGGCTTAACCCACTGAGCCACCCAGGCACCCCCTTCTTGTATTTTATTATATCTTTCTTGTCACTATGTGATGGAAGGAAGAAAGCATCAAAAGTTGTTATGCAAATCATTTTTAACTGAAATCAAACTTCAAATCAAAGATTGCCTTGTTTGGGCTTTAAGGCCCAAATTTAACAATAGATGGCAGTAAGTTCTTGGTACACTTAAAGAATTATGTTGAATGATTATGCTGAATAAACTGTCCTTATAAATACATTATTAATACATGCAAGAAATATAGTGAGTGAAAGAAGCCAGACAAAGGGATGAACAACTGCTTGGTTCAATTCCTGTAAGTTGAATATATATACAATTTTAGAAAAGACAAATTAATCTATAATGACAAGAAGAAAATCAGTGGTTTCCTGATGACAGGGAAATGGGGAAATTAGTGAAAGAAAGTAAAGAAAGAGTTATGAGGCATAAGAAAACTTTTTCAAGTGTTTTTTCTGTTCATTATCTTGGGTGGATACATATGACAAATTTATAAAGCTGTACACTCTATTTTTTTTTGAGATTTTGTTTATTTATTTGACAGACAGAGATCACAAGTAGGCAGAGAAGCAGGCAGAGAGAGAGGAGGAAGCAGGCTCCCTGCTGAGCAGAGAGCCTGATGCGGGGCTTGATCCCAGGACACTGAGATCATGACCCAAGCCGAAGGCAGAGGCTTTAACCCACTGAGCTACCCAGGTGCCCCCAAAACTCTATACTTTAAATACTGAAATTTATTGTATGTAAATTATACCTTAATAAATCTATTTGGAAAACTTAAAATTTACTTTCAGTGTAATCAAGGTTCCCTGTCCCAAGATTAAAATATACTGTCCTCAATATCATTCCACTATGATCCTTATCTAAATTAGGGAAGGACAACCTGATTTTTATCTTGGCCAAAGGATTTACTTAGCATCATATTGTCAAGCTTTATTGAGATAGATGGCCATTTCATATAAAAGCAGATTGATCTCTTTTCTTGTCCTCAAGTTAACATACTTAATTTTTGAATACTTAATAGATTCACACTGCGTTGATCAATTGGAAAAAGAGAAAGCCATTGCAGTCATATATAATAGAACAACAAAAATATTAAAAATTGTGTATATCATAAAGATTCATTACATTTAATAAATGATATATTTATAATAGAAAAACCAAATTCTAACACCATGTATTATGTACAATAATCTATTCTGAAACTTTTTTGATTTTGTACTTCATAAGAAATTCTTGACTAGCAGTCTCATTTAGGAGTCTTAAAACACTAATGTAACACTGACTTGAAAACACATTTTTCTTGGGCTTTTCTTGACCCTCCATTGTCTTTCAAAATTTGGTGAGGTTTTTTGTTTGTTCATTTGTTTGTTTTTAAGATTTTATTTATTTATTTGACAGAGATCACAAGTAGGCAGAGAGGCAGACAGAGAGAGGAGGAAGCAGGCTCCCTGCTGAGCAGAGAGCCCGATATGGGGCTTGATCCCAGGACACTGGGATCATGACCTGAGCTGAAGGTAGAGGCTTTAACCCACTGAGTCACCTAGGCTCCCCTTGGTTTTTGTTTAAGAAAGATCCAAAGTTTTATCACCAAAGTCTAACCAAAATATCTACCACATTTCTGTGCATTTGTGTGTGTGTGTAATCCATTCTTCCTTTCTTTTCTTACTGTTTTCCTTCCATCCTTCCTTCCTACCTTCTTTCCTTCCTTCCCTCCTTCCTTCTCTCTTAAGATTTACTTTATTTTATAAAGAGAGAGAGGTGGGGGAGAGTGAGAGAGAGAATGCAGGAGAAGAAGCAGGAGAGGGAGACAGTGTGAAGATTCCCCACTGAGTGGGAAGTCTTACATGGAGCTCGATCCCAGGACCCCAAGAGCTGAAACCAAGAGTCAGCTGCTTAACCAACTGAGCCACCCAGGCACCCCCTGAAACATGTTTTTAATGGGCATGCTCACATAGGGTAAGGCAAAGGATGATGAGAATGGGTATGGTGCTGGGCAAGCTTGCATTGCTTCATTTCAAAGCCTATCTCATTAAGTCAGAGTAATAGTGAAAGTCAATGGGCAGGTAACTGGGAGAAAGTGATTCTAATCTCTTCTTTCACATCAAATTTAATAATGGTCCATAAACTTCCAATTTCTTTTATTATTGGATAAGTTATTTAGGCAAATAACCCTAAGTAAAATGTTTTTAAAAGTTGAATAAAAATAATACATAAAAAATATATGTGTAAAACGTAAATAGAACACTAAAAATTCCCTGGAAGCCTACTTCATTGATTCTTTCAGGTCATTAAACTCCTTCACCCAGAGTAAGAACTCTCCTGACTTCTAACACCAAAATCAGTTTTGTTTTGGAATTTATATATAAAAGGTATCATTCCATTTGCACACTTTTGCATATTACTTCTTTCTCTCAACATTATGCCTGTAAATACATCCATCTGGTCAGGTATAGGAACCATTCATTTGTTTTCATTTTTTAAAGAAATGGTTGTATGAACGTGTGCTGATGCATTTATCCATTTGTACATTGATATCTAGGTTATTTCCAGTTATGGGTATAATGTTGTGAAGTTTTTGTACATATGTTATGGTGCATATATACATGAATTTCTTTGACATATATGTCTAGAAGTGGAATTGCTGGGTCTAGTCATATCTATGTTCTATGTTAGATACTGGCAAAAAAAAAGTTGTATGATTTGTTCTATAGTTAGTAAAGTCTGAAGGTTCCACATGTTCCACATCACTGCCAAACTGGTACTGTCAGTTCTTAAAATTTGCAACTCTAATAAGTACAGTGTTAGCAATGTGGTTTTAATTTACATTTCCCTGGTAGCTAATGAGATTGAACATCTTTTAACATGCTTATAAGCTACTTGAGATATACTCTATCATAAAGCATCTGTTTAAGAAGAGACTTGACTATTTTTCTTGGGCAGACTCTCTCTTAGTGGCTATTAGGTGTTCTTTATGTATTCTGGAATGGGTCCTTTGTCAGATACTTGCATTAAAGATATCTTCTATCTTGAGGCTTGTCTTTTCATTCTTTTAAGGGTGTTTTTTTGAAGAACAGCTCCTAATTTTGAGATAGTTCAATATATTTATCTTCCCTTCTACAGTTGGTGCATTTTACATCCTATTTAATAAATTGTTGTAGATTCCAGGAGCACACAGATCACAAAGATGATTATCTAGCTTTTCCTTTAAAAGCTTTATATAAAATTCATCAAGAATTGATGGTTGGACATAAAGTAATGTGGGTGAAATCAAGATACTTTTTCCCTATATGAATATTTGATGATTCAGTATATATTTTTTTAAATACTACTTTTCTCCTTAATTTCACTGCAATAGTAGACCTCTTATAAAATTAAGACATGTATGTGGACCTCTTTTTGGACTAGATTCTGTTATATTGGTTTATTTGTCTCACCTTTCACTAGTATCACTCTGGCTTATTTATTATACTTTTATAATACATTAATATTAGGTCATATAGATCATTCAGAGTTGTTCTTCAGATTGTCTATCCAGTTTTTGACCCTCTGATTTTTATGTATTATTTTAGAGTCAGTTTTCTCAATTTTCATTTTAAAAAGTGATGGATTCTGGTGTACCTGGGTGGCACAGTCAGTTGGGTGTCTGATTCTTGGTTTAGGTTCAGGTCCTGATTTCAGTGTCCTGAGATCAAACCCCATGTTGGGCTCTGTGCTAAGTGAGGAACCTGCTTGAGATTCTCTCTCCCTCTTCTTCTACCTTGCTCACTCATGCTCTCTCTCTCTCAAATAAATACATCTTTTTAAAAAAATGGTGGATTTTTATTGTCATTGCATAGAATTTGTAGTTCCAATGAAGAACAATGGCTGTCTTTAGGGTATCAGTCTATGAAGTTGTTGTATGCCTCATTTAATATTTTAAAAATAACTCTACATGATTTTTTATATAGAGATCTTGCAGAGGCCTAGTTAGGTTTATTCAAATATTTTATAAAAAAAGATAAAATTAGTGTATAATGACTTGGTTTTAAGTACTCATTCTGTATTCTTATTAATTTCAACAGTTTTTATAGATTGTTTTATTCTTTATGTACAAAATAATGATGTTTGTAAACAATGGTAATTTAATTTTTTCTGTTGCAATACTATTAAATTTTATTTCTCTTTCCTGACTTCATAGGCTAAGTCTACTAATACAATGATAAATAGACATGTTGATGGTAAGCATTCTTGGCTCCTGCTGGATCTCTAAAGAAACACTTTCAATTCCCCATTATTAAGAATGATGTTTTTCACACGCCTGGGTGGATTGGTTGGTTAAATGTCTACCTTCAGGTCAGGTCATGATCTCACAGTCCTGGGATCATGTCCCACATTGGGCTCCCTGCTCAACAGGGAGCCTGCTTCTCTGCCCCTGCCCTGGCTTACGGTCTCACTCACTCACTCACTCACTCTCTCTTTCAAATAAATAAATAAAATCTTAAAAAATAATTTTAAAAAATGATGCCTTTCTAGACTGTTTTTAGGTACTCTATGATTTAGGAAGAGTATTTCTGTTCCTGATTGCTAACAGTTGTTTTTTTTTTTTTTTTTTAATTCATCAGTGCTGAATTTTATCAAGTGCTTTCTAAATCCTTTGAGATATTTTTATTGTGTTAATGAAGGGAATTGCAATGCCAAGTTTCAATTATTACACTGAAACTTTATTTCTGGAGTTATGCCTACTTGGACTTCATCTGTTAATCCTTAAAAATATCACAAAGTTAGAATTTAATTTCTTCATTTTTATATTTTTGGATCAGTAGTAATGAGAATGATTGGTATGTGGTTTCCTTTTTTTGCTGTGCCCTTGTTGATTTTTGCTACTGAAGTTTATCTGGCTTTATAATGTTAATTAATAAATGGTGTCTCCTTTTATTATTTCTTTTAAATAATTTATGTAAGGTAATAAAATAATTTATGTAAGGTAGGTGCTATTTCTTCCTTAAATATTTGGAATAATTCAAGACATTTAGGCAAGAGTTTTCTTTGATAAAGTCTTTACAATTCTTCAGGTTTTTAAATGGATATAGGGTTATTAGATTTTTACCTGTTTTTTGTGTTGTTAGTTACATTTTTTAAGGAATTTTTTCCCAAATCATCAATAATTAAACTTAATGTTATTTCTAATATCTCCTTGTGATGTTCACATGAGATATAAATTATTTGATGATTATCTCATTATAGTATTGGTACTGGTGATTACTGCATATCAGATTGCATATCTCTCTAATCTTCTTTAGGTAAATTGTCAGAACTTCATGAATTTTGTTTAGTCTTTTCATAGAAACAATGCTTTTTATATTATATTTATTTTACTGTTTTTCTGTTATCTTTATTGTTCTATTTTTAACCTTAATTTATTGTTGTTTTATTGTCTGTATTTATTATTTTAACTCAATTATGTTTACAAAACATACTCATATTTTGAAATCCAAGATAATTCCTTATCCAGTGTGTTGTTTTAGATGTTCTCACTGGATTTTAGTTTTGCTATTTAGTTGTTCTATTTGTTTTAATTGTAGGATTTGGGAAATTAAAAACTATACTTCCGCTATTGCCTTTTTTTCCCCAAGAACCAAGACTCATGACTCCTAATTAATGCCATGAAAACTCTCAGAGAAAAAAATTGAATAAAAGTCAATATTTTTAAACTATATATTTTTCTTTTTATAGTTTTTACTTTTTAAAAATTTTAATTAATTAATTAGTTAAAGAGAGAGAGAAAGTGGTATGTGCACACAGCAGGTGCCCATGTGACCTTGGGAAGGGGCAGAGGGAGAGAGAGCATCTCAAGTAGACTGAATGGAACGCAGAGCTGATGCAGGGCTCTATCTAACTCTGAGATCATGACATGAGCCGAAATCAAGAGTTGGAGGCTTATTTGAGTCAGCCACTGAGGCACACTCATGATTTTCCTTGGCATATGCTTCAATCCAATGTTTTATTTTCCAAGACCTAATCTTTAAGCTCCAGTGACTATGAGGTTCACCTGTTGTCACTTTTCGCAAACTACTGAGAAGTTAGTTACTTGCATTAAGATCATGTTTCTCTCTATGAATATGGTTCGAATGTGAAAATGTTTTTTGTCATTCACGAAAGAAAATTCCATCTAACTAAGGGTGAAACATTTTAAATAATCCTATGATACAATAATATTTATTTAGAAATAAAAATGAGCATTTATATGTGTATGTGTGTTAATAGCAATGATATTGATAATGTGTAATAATTAATAATCTACTTATGTGTCATCATTGGACTCTCTGAAATACCTCCTCAATTAAAAAAAAAACACAAAAACAGGAAACTACAAATAATTATTGGCTTGATTTATTATTGTTTTTGGTAATACAAATTTTTATATTAATTGCGTGAAATTTTCTGATATGGTTCTCATATTTGGAAAGAATGTATCTTAAAGGAAAAATAAACAGTCCAACTCATGTTTTTAATGTTCTAGGTTTTTAAATTATATTTATTTTTGGTGTTTTAAAATTAATTGGCCGTGGGGATAAAATGGCCAACTGGGTAAGGTGATGGACCACTAAAATTAATTGGTTGTATAATTAAAGCTGCAAACAATTACAAGCATGAACAAAAGAGAGAAGGAGTTTTAACACTTTTTAAAAAAAAAGATTATTTTTTAAAAGACTATTGGTTTAGAGCATTTTTAGTTTTGCAGCAAAATCGAGAGAAAGAGATTTTGCATTTACTCCCTACTCCCCTTGGAGTCTTTTTATTTTTATTTTTTAAAAATTTTTTATTTATTTTAAAAATTTCTTTTCAGTGTTCCAGAATTCATTGTTTATGCACCACACACAGTGCTTCATGCGATATGTGCCATCTGTAATACCCACCACCAGGCTTACCCAACCTCCCACCCCCCACCCCTCCAAAACCTCAGATTGTTTTTCAGAGTCCACAGTCTCTCATGGTTTGTCTCCTCCTCCAATTTCCCCCAACTCCCTACTCCTCTCCATCTCCCCAGTCCTCCATGTTATTCCTTATGCCCCTTGGAGTCTTTTTTAAGAATCCTCTAAAATTAAAATTGTTTTCACCTCATTTTATTTGAAAATTAAGACAAATTTAGCTTTTTCTTAAAGCAATTTAAAACAAGACTATAGGGGCATCTGAGTGGCTCAGTCAGCTAAGCATCTGGCTCCTGATTTTGGTTCAGGGTTCTGAGATCAAGTCCCTCCCACACCACTGCACTCTGCTGAGTCTGACTGAGATTCTCTTCCTCTCCCTCTGCCCTTCTCCCTGCTTGTGCTGTCCCTTCTAAAAAAAATTAATAGATAATTGGGGTGCCTGGGTGGCTCAGTGGGTTAAGCCTCTGGCTTTGGCTCAGGTCATCATCTCAGGGTCCTGGGATAAAGCTCCACATTGGGCTCTCTGTTCAGCAGGGGGCCTGCTTCCTCCTCTCTCTCTGCCTCTCTGCCTACTTGTGATCTCTGTCAAATAAATAAATAAAATATTTTAAAAATAAAAAATAGATAATAGATAATAAAATAATAATATCTAATTTTAAAAATAAATAGATGATTATAGAAGTTAGTATTTATTTCTCATTTCAAGAATATAGCAATGAATTGTCATTACATCTTTTTATTCAGATTCTATCTGAGAATGGGACTTAATTTGAACAACTCTTATTTGGGATTTAGATAAGTAAAAAAACTGAAATATTCTTCTTCCAGTATGTAGAAATGGTCAAGAGTTAATTAGCCAATAACAGGCTCTTGCTCTTAATATTGGGAACAAGTACATCTGTTAGAATAACAGACCTGTGGAATTTCCCCTGACAACATGATGCCCAAAATGGCAATTATGGTTTGCAGAGTTTTAAGGAAATATATATTAGTTTCACAGTAACCCTCAAAATGGTGGTTATATCCTAAAAATGTCAGAAGTACAGGAAAAAAAAGGGACATTTTTTTAACTTTAAGAAATGTTAAGTTCCTCTGTATCTTTCAAAAAGTAAGACAACATTTTAAAAGACAGAGGACTTTAGGCTACATATTTTTTATGGAAAAATATGCATAGTAAAATATAAAATCTTATGCAGAATATACACAAATTCATAATGGTATCTATTTAAAGGAAAAGATTAAGGTAAATTTAATTTAGTAGAGATACAAAGCAATATTATCCTAACCTGTAATGTTTGACTTCCTAAATAAAGGCAAATATTTAAAGCACATAGGACAAACATTATTAATCTAGTTTGGGGGTCAACAGTTACATTTTGCCTTTGAACTTCTCTTTGTTTTCTTAAGATTTTTAGAAATAAATGGCAAAAATATGAGAGCTTCACATGCTCAATTGAAAAAGCTCAATTTTAAAAACTTATGAAAAGAGATGAGAAAAATTATTGAATGTTCAATTTTTTAAACATTAACTGACCAATAGTCTAGGCATCTATCTACGCATATGGACAAATAAGTCAACTGTATAGATGGATGGTACAATTATGCCTGATTCAATTATACCAACAGAGGGATCAACAATAGATACATTTTACAAATTTAATCATATTTTACATGGATTTTTAAAAACTGTCCATAATTCATCAAAGAAAAAAAGAAAAGGAGATGGAAAGGATCTCTCATTTTGATTTAAAAATGTGTTTCTAGCAGGGATATCAGTCCCCAAAACATTCTGAAGCTTAACAGACAAAACAATACTGAAATGTACAAATAAGGGTGTCTTATTGCTTTTGCTTCAATTTTAGAGAGTATCAATTAAATCTGTGCAATGAAACATTAAAATCTTAAAACCTCTCACATGTTTTCATTCATTTTTGACATTCTGATTATTAAATATAAAATTCGGGGCCATATGTCCTTTTTCTCAGACTCTTTTAGCCATTACTCCATTGTCCACCAGCACTGACTGATATTCTGATTTTTCTCCTACATTTGATATTTTTCTTTTCTTTTTTTCTTTTTGAATAATAAAGAAGTTTTTTTAGCCATCATATTCAATAAGTTTAATAAGATATACCTCAATGATGATTTTTAAAATTATATTTCATGAAATATAGTATTTCTCTTTGATGGCAGATAAAACTCTTCTATTAGTCAGTGAAGATGATGGTGAGGAGGAATTTAGAGATATTCTTTCTTATCAAAATGTTGGGTCCCCAGCAGAAGGAATACCAATTTTCTTTATGTTATTCTGTCTTTGTCTGAATTTCATATTTAATATCTTCCCTGTAATTGCCTTAATACTTATTTTCTTATATTCTCATTATATTAAAAGTTATTTAATCATAACTTTTTTGTTCATCAGTATTTCTAAATGTACTTAATAGTAATGAAGATGGGTGCCTGGGTGGCTCAGTGGGTTAAAGCCTCTGCCTTTGGCTCAGGTCATGATCCCAGGGTCCTGGGATCGAGCCCCGCATTGGGCTCTTTGCTCCGTGGGGAGCCTGCTTCCTCCTCTCTCTCTGCCTACTTCTGATCTGTCTGTCAAATAAATAAATAAAAAATCTTCAAAAAAAATAGTAATGAAGAAAAGAATTAGTTTAAATTTTAATTTTCTTACCATTGTAATTTCAATTTTCATCCTGTTTTTAGCTTCATCCTGTTTCAGTCAGTTTAGTTCCTTATTAAAAAGGACAAATAAAGTGCAATGTGTGTATGTGTGTATGTGTGTGTGTGTGTGTGTGTGTGTGTGTGTGAGTGTGTGTGTTTAAAAATGATTTTTGGTGGGGGCAGGGGTCTTTATGCTCTGTTTTCTTTCAGTTTTGCTTCTTCATCAGTCTTTTGGAAACTTCCTCCAACATTTTTTCTAGAAGTTTTATTCTTTTAGCATTTATATTTGTCTGGATATTTCCAAGGTACTTGACCCAACTGCTTATGATTCAGTTGCTTAAATTAATGAGTTGCCATGAATTAGGGTTTGAGGTTTATCATTTTCAAAAGGTATATTCAGTTTTTAAAGCACCAATTACTGAAAATATTTTCTTTTCAACATTAAATAACCATGGTACCTTCTTTAAAATTTAATTAACCATGAATATGCGGGTCTATTCTGCATCTTACTGTGTTTAATTTATATGTGTGTCTCTTCTAACACCAATATATGCTACATTGATTACTGATACTTTAATTTAAGCTTCAAAATTAGGTAGTTTAAATTCTGTAATTTTGTTCTTTTTCAAAATTGTTTTTGGGATTTTGGTCCTCTGCATTTTTATATAAATTTTAGAATAAGCTTACCAATTATTTTCTATAAATATTTGTTATGATTGTGTCAAAGTTTAATTAACTCTATATAACAATCAGGGGTGATTGCATCTTAAAAATATTGAGTTTTCCAATTCCTTTGCATGGTATAGATCTTCATTTAATTATATCCCCTTTAATTTCTCTCAGCAATGCTAGGTAGTTACAGTGTAAAAATCTTATATATTTTAAAAGTTGATCTTCATATGGTACATTTTTTCATCATAATAAAAATTAAATTGCTTTTTAAGATTTTGTTTTTTAGTTATTTATTGCTAATGTATACACTAAAATTCATTTTTTGCATTTGTCCAAATAGCCTGTGAATTTCTAAATTCATGTATTAGAATTTCAGTCATCTGTCAGTTTATCTGTAGTTGCCTTTTATCAGATGAGGAAATTCCATTTTATTCCTAGTTTTTAGTAATACTATTTTTTTAAAGATTATTTATGTTAGAGACTTTGAAAGAAAGAGTGAGAATAAGTGGAGGCAGGACCAGAGAGAGAAAATCTTCAACCAAACTCCACTCCTAGTGTGGAGTTATATGTGGGGCTCAATCCCCCAACCGATGAGATTGTGACCTGAGCTGAAACCAAGAGTCAGATGTCCAACCAACCAAGCCACCCAGGTGCCCCTTCAGTGATACTTTAATATAAACCAATCTAAACTTTTGTTCAACCTTAGCTCTGTATTTATTTGAGATTATAGTGTTGTGTTGCTTGTCCTCTCTGTTCTTGGATTGGATAGTTTCTATTACTATGTTTGTTTGTTTGTTTGCTTGTTTGTTTTTAATTTTATGGATACTCTTTCTAAATGTTAAATATGTTATTAAAATGCATCCAATGAGGGGGAGGAGTCAAGATGGTGGAGAAGTAGCAGGCTGAGACGACATCAGGTAGCAAGAGATCAGCTAGATAGCTTATCAAACCATTCTGAACACCTACAAATCCAACAGGAGATTGAAGAGAAGAAGAGCAGCAGTTCTAGAAACAGAAAATCGACCACTTTCTGAAAGGTAGGACTGGCGGAGAAGTGAATCCAAAGTGATGGGAAGATAGACCCTGGCAGGAGGTGCCAGCTCCTGGCAAGCGTTGGAGCAAGGGAGCGCAAAATCAGAACTTTTAAAAGTCTGCTCCACTGAGGGACATCGCTCCAGAGGCTAAACAGGGGTGAAGCCTACACGGGGACAGCATGGTCTCAGGTCCCACAGGGTCACAGAAGAATCGGGGGTGACTGAGTGTCACAGAGCTCACAGGTATTAGAGCAGGGAAGCCGGCTACAGAGACAGAGCCAAGGAATGAGCTCTCAACTCGGAGTTACCTTATCATGATCTGTGGCACAGGTCACAGCTCTGTGAGCGGGGACCCCACAAGACCTGGGGAGACTCCCCTAGAAGAGCTCAGGGATCTGTGGGATTTGGAGACTCCAGGCAGAGCTGTGTGCCAGAGACAGAGATGCTTAGTCACAGGCTGGGTGAGCTCGGAGCACACCTGGAGGCCAGGGAGATGGGAATGATTGAGTGCTTTTCTCCGAGGGCGCACTAAGGAATGGGTCCCCAAGCTCTCGGATCCCCCAGGCCGGGGATTGGGAGGCTGCTATTTTCATTCCCATCTTCCAGAACTCTATGGAAAGCATTCAGGGAACAAAAGCTCCCGCAAGCGAACCGGAGCAGATTACTTAGCCTGGCCCCTGGTAAGGGCAGTGCGATACCGCTTCAGGCAAAGACACTTGAGAATCATTACAACAGGCTCCTCCCCAAGAAGGTCAGCAAGAAATCCAGCTACAACCAAGTTCACTTACCAGGAGAACAACAGAATTCCAGAGGAGGAAAAAGCAAATCATGGAATTCATGGCTTTCTCCCCATGATTCATTAGTCTTGCAAAGTTAATTAATATTTTTTAATTTTATTTTTTTCTTCTGCTAAATTTTTTTTAACTTTTACCCTTTCCTCTTTTAACGTTTTTAACTAGTTTATCTTAACAATACCTTTCAAAAAAAACTTTTTTGAACCTTCATTATTATAGTCACATTTTA
Source organism: Enhydra lutris kenyoni (assembly GCF_002288905.1). Lineage (NCBI taxonomy): Eukaryota > Metazoa > Chordata > Mammalia > Carnivora > Mustelidae > Enhydra > Enhydra lutris. The sequence goes on from NW_019154096.1 coordinate 19,982,741, forward strand.
TCCTTCACTGTATCTAACTTTATTTTTTGTATACACATAGGGTTTTTTTCTTCTAAAAAAATTTGGGATACAACTTCTTCTAATAGATCAAAATATACCCTAAATCTAGCACAGGGCTTTGTTCTAAGTCTCCAGCCTGAGCAAATTCTCTCCACTTTCTTTTTCTTTATTCTCCCAACAAACTTACCAACTCCTTTTTTAGAAATTAAAAAAAAATTTTTTTCATCATTATAGTCATATTCCATCCCTTCATCATATGTACCCTTACATATGTTTTTCACTCTTTAAAATTTGGAGGTAGTTTCTTCTAAGAGACCAAAATACTCAAAAATTAAGTGGGTGAACCTGTTCTATTCACCAGTCTAATATATATACATATATATATATTTTTTTCTTTTCTATATTTTTTCTTTATTTTTTTCTCTTTTTAATTTTTTTTTCCTGAACTTCTTTTTACCCCCTTTCTTCCCCCCATGATTTGGGCTCTCCTCTGATTTGGTTAAAGCACATTTTACTGGGGTCTTTGTCACCCTTTTAGTATTTTATTCGCTCCTTCATATATTCTTATCTGGATAAAATGACAAGGCAGAAAATCTCACCACAAAACAAAAAAAAAAAAAACAAACAAGAGGCAGTACTGAAGGCCAGGGACCTAATCAATATGGACATTGGTAATATGTCAGATCTAGAGTTCAGAATGTTGATTCTCGAGGTGTTAGCCAGGTTCAGAAAAGGCAAGAGTTTTAGAGAAACCCTGTCTGGAGAAATAAAAGCCCTTTCTGGAGAAATAAAAGAACTAAAATCTAACCAAGTTGAAATTAAAAAAAAAAGCTATTAATGAGGTGCAATCAAATATGGAGGCTCCTGGGGCACCTGGATGGCTCAGTGGGTTAAAGCCTCTGTCTTCGGCTCAGGTTGAGATCCCAGGGTCCTGGGATCAAGCTCTGCATTGGGCTCTCTTCTCATTAGGGAGCCTGCCTACCCCCCTCTCTCTGTTGCCTCTCTGCCTGCCTATGATCTCTGTCAAAAAAATAAATAAAATCTTAAAAAAAAATGGAGGATCTTACTGCTAGGATAAATGAGGCAGAAGAGAGAATTAGTGATATAGAAGACCAAATGACAGAGAATAAAGCAGCTGAGCAAAAGAGGGACAAACAGCTACTGGACCACAAGGGGAGAATTCAAGAGATAAGTGATACCATAAGACAAAACAACATTAGAATAATTGGGATTCCAGAAGAAGAAGAAAGAGAGAGGGAAGCAGAAGGTATATTGGAGAGCATTATTGTAGAGAATTTCCCTAATAAGACAAAGGGAACAAGCATCAAAATCTGGGAGGCACAGAGAATCCCCCTCAAAATCAATAAGAATAGGTCCACACCCTGTCATCTAATAGTAAAATTTACAAGTCTTAGCGACAAAGAGAAAATCCTGAAAGCAGCCCAGGACAATAAGTCTATAACATACAATGGTAAAAATATTAGATTGGCAACAGACTTACCCACAGAGACCTGGCAGGCCAGAAAGAACTGGCATGATATATTCAGACCACTAAATGAGAGAAAACATGCAGCCAAGAATACTATATCCAGCTAGGCTATCATTGAAAATAGAAGGAGAGATTAAAAGCTTCCAGGACAAACAAAAACTAAAAGAATTTGTAAACACCAAACCAGCTCTACAGGAAATATTGAAAGGGGTCCTCTAAGCAAAGAGAGACCCTAAAAGTAGTAGATCAGAAAGGAACAGAGAAAATATACAGTAATAGTCACCTTACAGGCAATACAATGGCACTAAATTCATATCTCTCAATGGTTACCCTGAATGTAAATGGGCTAAATGCCCCAATCAAAAGACACAGGGTGTCAGAATGGGTAAAAAAACAAAACCCATCAATACGCTGTCTACAAGAAACTCATTTTAGACCCAAAGACACCTCCAGATTTAAAGTGAGGGGGTGGAAAACAATTTACCATGTTAATGGACTTCATAAGAAAGCTGGGGTGGCAATCCTTATATCAGATCAATTAGATTTTAAGCCAAAGACTATAATGAGAGATGAGAAAGGACACTATATCATACTCAAAGGGTCTGTCCAACAAGAAGATCTAACAATTTTAAATATCTATGCCCCTAACATGGGAGCAGCCAACTACATAAACCAATTAATAACAAAATCAAAGAAACACATCAACAATAATACAATAATAGTAGAGGACTTTAACACCCCCCTCACTGAAATAGACAGATCATCCAAGCAAAAGATCAACAAGGAAATAAAGGCCTTAAATGACACACTGGACCAGATGGACATCACAGATATATTCAGAACATTCCATCCCAAAACAACAGAATACACATTCTTTTCTAGTGCACATGGGACATTCTCCAGAATAAATCACATTCTGTGTCATAAATCAGGTCTCAACCAGTATCAAAAATTGGGATCATTCCCTGCATATTTTCAGACCACAATGCTCTGAAGCTAGAACTCAATCACAAGAGGAAATCTGGAAACAATCCAAATACATGGAGACTAAAGAGCATCCTTCTAAAGAATGAATGGGTCAACCAGGAAATTAAAGAAAAATTAAAAAAAAATCATGGAAACAAGTGGTAACAAAAACACAATGTTTCGAAATCTGTGGGACACAGCAAAGGCAGTCCTGAGAGGAAAATATATAGTGGTACAAGCCTTTCTTGAGAAACAAGAAAGGTCTCAAATACACAACCTAACTCTACACTTAAAGGAGCTGGAGAAAGAACAAGAAAGAAAGCCTAAACCCAGCAGAAGAAGAGAAATAATAAAGATCAAAGCAGAAATCAATGAAATAGAAACAAACAAACAAACAAAACAAAACAAACCAATAGAACAAATCAATGAAACTAGGAGCTGGTTCTTTGAAAGAATTCATAAGATTGATAAACCCCTGGCCAGACTTATTAAAAAGAAAATAGAAAGGACCCAAATAAATAAAATCATGAATGAAAAAGGAGAGATCACAACCAACACCAAAAAATACAAACAATTATAAGAACATATTATGAGAACTCTACACCAGCCAATTTGGCAATCTGAAAGAGATGGATGCATTCCTAAAGACTTATAAACTACCACAACTGAACCAAGAAGAAATAGAAAACCTGAACAGACCCATAACCTGTAAGGAGATTGAAGCAGTCATCAAAAATCTCCCAACAAACAAGAGCCCTGGGCCAGACGGCTTCCCAGGGGAATTCTACCAAACATTTAAAGATGAATTAATTCCTATTCTCCTGAAACTATACCAAAAAATAAAAATGGAAGAAAAACTTCCAAACTCATTTTATGAGGCCAGCATCACCTTAATCCCAAAACCAGACAAGGATCCCATCAAAAAAGAGAATTAAAGACCAATATCTTTGATGAACACAGATGCAAAAATTCTCACCAAAATACTAGCCAATAGGATCCAACAGCACATTAAAAGGATTATTCACCACCACCAAGTAGGATTTATTCCAGGGCTGCAAGTTTGGTTCAACATCCACAAATCAATCAATGTTATGCAATACATTAATAAAAGAAAGAACAAGAACCATGTGATACTCTCAATAGATGCTAAGAAAGCAGTTGACAAAGTACAGCATCCCTTCCTGATCAAAACTCTCCAAAGTGTAGAGATAGAGGGCACATACTTCAATATCATCAAAGCCGATTATGAAAAACCCACTGCAAATATCATTCTCAATGGAGAAAACTGAGAGCTTTTCTGCTAATGTCAGGAACAAAGCAGGGATGTCCATTATCAGCACTGCTCTTCAACATAGTACTAGAAGTCCTAGCCTCAGCAATCAGACAACAAAAAGAAATTAAAGGCCTCCAAATTGGCAAAGAAGTCAAACTATCACTCTTTGCAGATGATATGATACTGTATGTGGAAAACCTTAAAGACTCCACTCCAAATCTGCTAGAACTTATAAAGGAATTCAGTAAAGTGCCAGGATATAAAATCAATGCACAGAAATTGGTTGCATTTCTATACACCAACAACAAGACAGAAGAAAGAGAAATTAAGGAGTCAATCCCATTTACAATTGCACCCCCAACCATAAGATACCTAGGAATAAACCTAACCAAAGACGTAAAGAGTCTGTACTCAGAAAACTACGAAGTACTCATGAAAGAAATTGAGGAAGACACAAAGAAATGGAAAAATGTTCCATGCTCATGGATTGGAAGAACAAATATTGTGAAAATGTCCATGCTACCTAAAGCAATCTACAAATTTAATGCAATCCCTATCAAAATCCCATCCATTTTTTTTTTCAAAGAAATGGAACAAATAATCCTAAAATTTGTATGGAACCAGAAAAGACCTCAAATAGCCAGAGGAATATTGAAAAAGAAAGCCAAAGTTGGTGGCATCACAATCCCAGACTTCAAGCTCTATTACAAAGCTGTCATCATCAAGACAGTATGGTACTGGCACAAAAACAGACACATAGATCAATGGAACAGAATAGAGAGCCCAGAAACAGACCCTCAACTCTATCATCAACTCATCTTCGACAAAGCAAGAAAGAATGTCCAATGGAAAAAAGACAGTCTGTTCAACAAATGGTGTTGGGAAAATTGGACAGCCACATGCAGAAAAATGAAATTGGAGCATTTCCTTACACCACACACGAAAATAGACTCAAAATGGATGAAGGATCTCAATGTGAGAAAGGAATCCATCCAAATCCTTGAGGAGAACACAGGCAGCAACCTCTTCGACCTCAGCCACAGCAACTTCTTCCTAGAAACATTGCCAAAAGCAAGGAAAGCAAGGGCAAAAATTAACTATTGAGACTTCATCAAGATCAAAAGCTTTTGCACAGCAAAGGAAACAGTTAACAAAACCAAAAGACAACTGACAGAATGGGAGAAGATATCCAAAAATGACATATCAGATAAAGGGCTAGTATCCAAAATCTATAAAGAGCTTAGCAAACTCAACACCCAAAGAACAAAAAATCCAATCAAGAAATGGGCAGAGGACATGAACAGACATTTCTGCAAAGAAGACATCCAGAATGCCAACAGACACATGAAAAAATGCTGCACATCACTCGGCATCAGGGAAATACAAATCAAAACCACAATGAGATACCACCTCACCCCAGTCAGCATGGATAAAATTAACAAGTCATGATATGACAGATGCTGGCAAGGATGCAGAGAAAGGGGAACACTCGTACACTATTGGTGAGAATGCAAACTGGTGCAACCACTCTGGAAAACAGCATGGAGGTTCCTCAAAAAGTTGAAAATAGAGCTACCCTATGACCCAGCAATTCACTACTGGCTATTTACCCTAAAGATACAAATGTAGTGATCCGAAGGGGCACGTGCACCTGAATGTTTATAGGAGCAATGTCCACAATAGCCAAACTATGGAAAGAACCTAGATGTCCATCAACAGATGAAGGATAAAGAAGAAGTGGTATTTATACAATGGAATACTATGCAACCAGCAAAAGAAATGAAATCTTGCCATTTGCAATGATGTGGATGGAACTAGAGGGTATTATGCTTAGCAAAATAAGTCAATCAGAGAAAGACAATTATCATATGATCTCCCTGATATGAGGAAGTCAAGAAGCTACATGGGGGGTTCGGGAAGTAGGAAAAGATTAAATGGAACAAGATGGGATCAGGAGGGAGACAAACCATAAGAGACTCTTAATCTCACAAAACAGAGGGTTGCCAGGGGGAGGCGGGTAGGAAGAGAGTGGTGGGTTATGGACATTGGGGAGGGTATGTGTTTAGGTAAGTGCTGTAAAGGGTGTAAACCTGGTGATTCACAGACCTGTATCCCTAGAGCTAATAATACATTAAATGTTAATAAAAAAATGCATCCAATGAATTTTACATTTCAGATATTGTATTTTTCATCTTTAATACTCTCTTTGTTTTCTGTGTTCTCTTTGAACTATTTTTGCATATTTTGTAGTCCTTGTCTTTTAATTCCATCATCTCTGTTATTTTTTTCAGTATACTTAAATTAGCTGATTTTTCTCTTTTTTGTCGGTAACATTTTCCTCTTTATTTGCAGTTCTAGTGTTATTATTATTTAGTGCTGGACAGTGTGATTATTACCTAAATGATACTTTAACTTTATATCTTTCTTTTGAGAGAAAAAATTTGTTTTTCCAGGTAGTTGCATGATCTGTGATCAGTTTGCTATTTTCAAACCTGATTTCCAGCTTTCTGAGAACAGATTGAGCACAATCTTTTTCTAGAGTTAGTTTTGCCTTATTTACACATTGTAATCCTTTCTGGATCTGTTTGTTTTCTGCTGTTTAACAAGATCTTGCCAGTCTTACTGGCAAGAGTAAGTCTTGTGTAAGTATTAGAAAAAAGGTCAGTTTACAGCTTCCTGGTAGTTCTTAAACAGCTTCATTGAATGTCACCACCCACATGTGTAGATTACCATTCCATGAAAGACTCCTGGGTACCCCATATAGATTTCTGAAGACATCTGCCTCTTCTCTTTTACTCAGTCCCATAAAGTACAGAAGCCTGGGCCTCTCCATTGTCAAACTCTACATCATCAATGAAGACCATCATGTTGGGTTTTGCATCTCACTCTAAGCTGCAGTCTAGAAGATGTCTTGGGCAGGAAACAAGAGCAATTGCAGGGTTCACTTCCTTTGTTTTACTTCTTTCAGGAATCGGATACAGTCTTGCACTGGTTATTGGCTAATTTCTGCAAACAGAATTTTCCATATATTTTTTTCAGCTTTTCAGTTGTTTTTTGAGAAAACATGTCAGGTTTCAGACAAAATTTATGACTAGAAGCAAAAGTCCTCTAAATTTTGTCATTTTCTGTTTTTCCACAGTAAATGTCCAAGTGCATTTATATATATATCTCCTAAGAATAAAATAACTTGTAATGGTAGAGATTTCTCTTTACATTTTCCTCATTGCTTCCAATTTCCAAATGAATTGTATAGTATTAACTTTTTCATTTTTTGTTTATCCATAAGATGTTGCAGTTTTTTCTTTTCTTTTCTTTTCTTTTCTTTTTTTAAGGCTTAGGTATTGGAGGAAGTACAAGATGTTCACACTTTAATATTATTTGGAGTTTATAGTTGACCATAATATTAAGTAATTTTTAATATAAAATAATTACATGTACATAATTTGTATATAAAATAATATTACTGGTCTTAAAAAACAGAACCTTCTCTACCTTCTAATATGTGTCCCACTATACATGATTTTCCTGTTATTAAATATTTCAGTTGAGGGTTGGACTCTCCTACCCTACCATTTCTGCCCCATCTGAATGTAACCAAAATATTTGTACTATAATTATATTTGAATAAAAATTCAATATTTGTTTGAATGACTATGCAAAAATTGTCACATGAAATGTCACATATAAACCATATCATACATTATGGTTGTATCTTATTTATTATGCAGTATTTTCTTCTCCCTGAGATTGAAACTTTGGCATATTGGGGTGCCTGGGTGGCTTAGATGTTTGGACATCTGCCTTCAGCTCAGGTCATGATCTCCAGGTCTCCAGCCCCACATCTGGCTCCTGGCTCAACGTGGAGTCTGCTTCTCTGACTGCCTCTCCTCCTGCTCATGCTCTTGATCTGTCTCTCTCTCTGTATCTCTCTGTCTCAAATGAGTAAATAAAATCTCAAAAATGAAAAAAAAAAAAAAAAGAAACATTGGCACAGATAACTGGTTGCCTACCCAAAAGTTGTCTTCTTCCTCCTTAGTGATAAAACCTCTGGTGTTTAGCCAGTCACATTGCAACTTGAAATATAAGCAGTTACATATCACCAGATACCAGTGGGAGTAGTATTTGGCAAAGGTTTCTTTAAAAGGTGGTTTAAAAATTTAAATAAATAAATAAATAAATAAATAAGAGGTCTTATTGGAACAAGGAGAGTAGTAAATTATAATTTATTCACATCCTCTGAATTGTAAAAGTTGTGAATATGTTGATAGCCTTTATATTTACTCATTATTTCAATAAATCCTACTGACCACTTACTAGGTGTCATACTCTGATGATAAAATATCCATGATTCTTAAGAATTAATATTCCAGTGAGATGACCATAGAATAATGCAATATATATTTCAGGAAGGATGTGATTAAATTTCAAAATAGGCACAGAGGAAAAGTGATTAATTTTCCCAAGATATTTTTAAAAATATATAGAGATTGACCAAGCTGCTACTTTAAATCATTAAGATTTTGCCACATGAATAAGGTAAAGCGGGGATTTCTATGTGTATAATTCTATATTCAAGCAATTAAAAGTTCTATACTGGACTATCATATATACTTGTTAAAGCAATATACTGGTTATTTATTATGAAAAATTCATATAAGTATTTTATAGCATTCCAAATTTACATCTTCATATCTAGCAACAATGATTTAATTTCATTAAATTTTAGTTTGAAGGTCAAGTAAGTGACGTTTGGCTGTGTATCACTAAACAAAACTAATTACAAGTGTTCTGCCTTCTGGCATGGTAATGTGGAAATAGATCAGTAATACAACAGAAATAAGGAAACAACAACAGAAAAATCATAAACCCAAAAAATCCTCCTATATAGTCTTTTCAAACTGATGATTTTTTGGGGTTAGAATTTTTTTTTTCTTTGAGAACGCAAATGCCTGGGGATGTCCCTGCCATGTGTTTCAAACTATGTGTTGGCAAGTTTTGAATTCAGACATCAGAGTTTATAACAATGAATTTCTCAGTTCAGGGCAGATAAAAATTGAACTAGTTGAATCATATCAGGAAGGTTATTTCATACCATGCGTCTCTCTTCAATTTTTTATACCTACTACTCTCTCTTAAAGAGAGTTATACAAATAAGTTTAAATATTTTAAAATTTAAGTAAAAGGAGGATCCAGCAATTTCCCTCTTTGGTATTCACCTAAAGGAGTTGAAAACTTATGCTCACACAAAAGCTTGTACATGGATGTTTTTAGCTGCTTTATTTGTAATTGACAAAACTTGGGAGCAACCAAAATGTCCTGTAGTAGATGGGTGGAAAATTAAACTATGGTACAACCAAATAATAGTTTTCAACTATTTGATTATTTCAACTATTTTTTCAACTATTATTTCAACTATTTTCAACTATTTAAAACAATAATCAAATAGTTTTCAACACTAAAACTTGTTGTTGTTAGCTCAGTAATTTATCAAATGCTTTTGTTTCACTAACATTCACTCTTGGTGAGGAGGTAAAGGATTGTAACAGTTGTGTTTCAAGATGGAAAGATTTGGAGAAATCTTAAATGGATATTACTAAGTGAAAGAAGTTAATATGAGAAGACTACATACTGTATGATTTCAACTATATGACATTCTGGAGAAAACAAAATGATGGAGACAGTAAAAATATCTGTGGTTTCCACAGTTTGATGGGAGGAGCAGGTAGAGATGAATTGGTGGAAGACAGAGGATTTTTAGGGCAGTGGAACTATTCTGTATGATACTGTAATAGTGGATACATACCATTACATATGTGTCCAAATCAATAGAATGTATAGCATGAAGAGTGAACTCTCATATAAACTATGGACTTTGAGTGATTATTATGTGTTAATATAGGTTCAACAATTGTAATAAACGTACCACTTTGGTGAGGGATATTGATAATGAGAAAGACTGTGTATGTGTGGTGGCAGAGGGTATATGAGAAATCTATATATCTTCTTTTTTATTTTGTTGTGAATATGAAACTGCTTTTCAAAACAAAATTAAGTAAACAAAAATAGGAAGAAATGTGTAACTGGATTCTTCAGAAAAACATATTGATGAGATCAGTTAGGACTTTCTATATATATGTGCATATATATACATGCTCATATATATATATTAGTTGTTGTTGTTAGCTCAGTAATTTATCAAATGCTTTTGTTTCACTAACATTCACCGTTGGTGAGGAGGTAAAGGATTGTAGCAGTTGTGTTTCAAAATGATTTTTGTGAAGCCAAGGTCATGGAATTTGGAGTCCAGGATATTGGACTGATAGTGAAAATGTTATTAAAAGTAATGTTCTTTTCTCTGAAGATTCAGCAGATTGGTGCTTCCTAAAACTTGTAATTTGACAAAAATAAAGTATGGCTAACAGATTTAAGTACTCAGAGGTTGTCATATGCACTGGACCAGTATTTACATTAATATGTCACTATTCCACTATTCCTTGGCTAGTTAATAATACTGAACGCACTGTTCAACCCATAAGGATTTATTATCTTATCAAGAAAAAGTCTTTTGGGGCTCCTGGGTGGCTCAGTGGGTTAAGTACTTTGCCTTCGGCTCAGGTCATAATCCCAGGACCCTGGGATCAAGCCCCGCATCAGGCTCTCTGCTAAGCAGGGAGCCTGCTTCCCTTCCTCTCTCTCTGCCTGCCTCTCTGCCTACTTGTGATCTCTATCAAATAAATAAATAAAATCTTTAAAAAAAAGTATTTTTTTAATTGTTAAATTCTTAAAAGATGTTGTTTTAAACAAACTAATGAACAAAGAATGGTATAATGAACTCCCTTGTACCTTTTACCTAACTTTTAGCAACACATGGGCACTCTTATTTTTCTTATATCTCTAGTCAAACCTCCAGATTAATCTGAAGCAATCAAAGACATAATAAATTTTATACACATCTATTTCAATATATTCTCTAAAAAATAGTTTCCTTTAAAACTATATATGTATATAAGCATAAAACATTATCACATCTAAAAATATTTAACAATAATATCCTTAATATACAGTGTCCATCTTTCCCTTATTGTCTCATATGTTTTGCACTTTTACTTTGAATCATGATCCAAATAAGGTCCATACATTGAAATTCATTGATAGTATCTTAGTTCTCTTTAAACATATAGGTTATCTCTTTCTCACACAGCGATTTATTTCTTAAATAAATTAGCTTATTTGTTCTTAAGTTTACCATGGAATGTATACTGCTGATTGCATTCCTGATGACATTTAACATATTTTTATCTCTCCTATATATCTTATAAATTAGTATTTAGCTAGAGGCTTAATTAGATACAGGTTTGATTTTATGGCAGGAATCCTTCATTGGTGGTTTTATGTATTTCCATTAACAGATGTGTAAGTTCTAGCTATACCTTTTGTGCTGTTAGCAGCCATTGATGATTAGTTTAGATACATTTAATTAAGTAGACATTTAAAAATGGTAATGTCCTAATTTATCACTTATTTTTTCTTTCATTACCTAGACTATTTCTAAAAATAAGTCTGTATTTCCATATACCTATAATGAACTGGATTCCTCTCTTGAATGACTTGTTAGAACTAATAATAGATTTAAGATCAGAAAGTCAAGAAAGTAAGTTTGGTTTTCCCTACCCCATTTACCATGTTAAAAACTTTACTCCTCCAGAACCTTATTACTTTGGTATCCCCTAAAGGAGAACAAAGAGAACTGTGTGTGACATTATAGACTCGATTGAAAAATAGTTCCAGTATTTCAATTAATTGTAGTTATTGTTATTATCAGTTGGATATTTCAGGAATCAGATGTTAATAGAGTGAGTAGTTTTGGATTTACTGGGGTAATTCCAGTGAGAGATGGAAAGTTGAAGAAACAGAATTGGGCATGAGAAGCCTCAGACTACAGCGATGTTCTAACAAAATTTTTACCAACCAGCACAGAGCTGTGAAGCAGAGATTTTTGATAGAGAAGTTCCATCTTGGGCAGAAATTGCCAAGCCCTTGTTTTGCTGTGCTCAGCCATTGACTATCCTAAGATACATAAAATGTGGAAACTGACCATAGACATTCTTAGCATTAACCTGAATGGTATCATATTGTTTTGAATATACATTTAAAAAAAAACACTGTATATGAAACTGTCCATCAATTTACATGTTGAGTCACTTATTCTTGGGCTCTAAACTTTTGCTTATTGTCCAGGTAACTGAGTTATATCTTAGAACAAGTTTACAAATAATTTTTTCATAAGTAACATTTTTTTTTTCTGAGCTATTGCACATTTGGAATTATTTTGCTGCCTTTACATACAAAAAAAAAAACAAAAAAACAAAACATGTGGTTTGAGCATTCTAGGCTTATATTTTATTTTCTTTAAAATTCTCCACCTATTTAAAACATTTAAGAGAATCTACCAATAATTCCTGTTCCTGCATAATTGAGTATTTAAATTTTTTATGTTTGATTTTCAAAAAGTGATTAAGTTATATCCTTAAGTTGTTTTATCATAATTACTTTTGTCAGCCTTTTATTTCTTTCTTTTTTTTTTCTTCAGTTTTTATTCAAATTCTACTTGGTTAATGTATCATGTAATACTAGTTTCAGTAGTAGAATTTAGTGACTCATTAACTTACATATAATACCCAGGACTCATCACAAGTGCCTTTTTTTTTTTTAAGATTTATTTATTTATTTGAGTGGTGGGGATGGGCGGAGGGAGAGGTAGAGAGAAACCCAAGCAGACTCTGCACTGTGCATGGAGCCTGACAGGGCCTTGATCCCAAGACCCTAAGATTATGATCTGAGCTGAAGTCAATAGTCAGACGCTTATGAGGGATGACTGACTATTACCTATAAGTCAACTGTCTTCTCTGTCTTCAAGTGTATTGCTTTATTTTTTGAAACTTTTATATATTTTGTACTCTTCTTCATTTTTGTTGTTGTTATTGTTGACTTTCTACTTTTTGACCATCCAGGGAGAATATCCATATCTAGGACACCAGCAGATTGTTCAAGGCAGAGGTCTGCAAACTTATTTTGTGAAGAGCCATTTATTTTAGACTTTGCAGGTCATATGGTATCTGTCACAAGTCCTAACTCTATTATAGCAGTACAAGGCAGCTATAGACAATAGGTAAATAAATGAGCATAACTGTATTCTAATAACACTTTATTTACAAAGAAAAAGATGATGTGAGGAGACAGTTCTCTGTGATTCTGTTTTCTCACGCTTTCTGAGAAAAGGGCACTGCAAGGATGTTTGCATAACATCTCTCTAAGATACAGAGTCCAAAGGTATTCTAGAATAGGAAAGCTTTCTTCCTCATTGGGAGATTTATTTATATATGAAGGTGATAACCAGAGTAAAAACTTCCACCTTACTCCTAGAGACATTTTACCACATTCTAGAGTAAAACAATAAGTTCTGCCTCTGAGGCAAAGGTTGGTCAAGTTTGCTAGCAGCTTCCTTATAAGATATGGAGAATTCTAGGCTCAGTGTTCCTTGTCTAAAACACTAACTTATGTTGCATCATCCACCTAGGTTGGCATTGAAGCCTAGGTGGGGAAAGAGAACCAATGTAATTAAAATTTTTGAAATAAATTATCTAAATTTATTTGGGCTTCTTGTTTCCTTACTGTTTGAATTTTTGGAAGTGTGACAAGCCAACCTTAGGATTTGCTTGACCTCTTTGACAGGAGAGCAGGTCATCTTTGGCCCAGAGACTATGGTTTGCTGACCCCTTCTCTGGGTGGTTATGATTCTTTATAACATACAAAAGTAGTGTTCACTGACCATTCTCAAGACTTAAGTGTCTAATCCTGGGAAGTTTCTCCCACACAGTAATCAAATGAGTATGCTAGGAATACAAACCTGGATAAGCAACTGCTTGACTAAATTCTCCGCCCTGACTCATGGGTATGTCTGTCCTTCAAACCTCAAATTAACCCTTTATGTAGTTGACAGTGATGAGAGAATCAAGTGAAATTCTTGATTACTTCGTTAAAAAGTATGAAGGAGATAGTATTTACTAAATACTTAACTAGATTAATTGTGTCACCAAACCAAGGTTATATAATGAGGATGAGTTTTAGTGTTCTGCTAACTTCTCCCTATTTGGCTTTTCTTCTTTGTTTCTGTGGAGCTCATAGAAATGTTTCCCCACTTATGGCAAAGGTCTGATAAATTCTTCTAGCCCTGAAGTGATGCTAAACTTATGTTTATTTTCCTTCTTATGCCATAAGAAACTCAATTAAATTGAAAGTCTATATATGTATGCATATATACATATACATGTGTGTGTGTATGTTTTTTTAATAATAATTGTGCAACCTATACATTAAATGTAGAATGAATTTTAAATGTATATAAAATTAAAATCTATTTTGGGACAGTTTAGAAACTTCAGTTTTACTCTGCACCTGGATTGTAAATTGCAGCTAAAATTATAAACTGAATTTCAAATAAAAATCCCAGAGTCAAAATATAAAAGATGTAGAAATTCATTTGAAGGACAGTGTATAATTAAACCCATTGATAAAATATAAATAGATCCTTTAGGAATGACTTGTCACAGCAGTGGATACTTATGTGATAACAAAAGTCACCTGAATCTCCAACATGAATTTCAAAATGCTTAAAGCTTTTTGAAGATCCTTTCAGGAAAGTGCTAATAGATTTTGGTAGTCTTTCTCATTCCCAGGAGAATTAATAAGTGAATTAATAACCAAATCCAACAGAGTAGTTATATTTAGTCCAGAAATCCCAATCATGTGACTGCAAATATTTACTCATGGAAAGTAAAGGTATATGACTTAAATGGTCAGCTTTAACTGTAACATTTGGTTGGCTTAGAGTCTCAATAAAGAGTTTACCAACTAAGCTTAATGACCTCTATCTCATTTTAACAGAAGCCTGGAAGAGCTGCTAGATTAGTTTTCCCTTTCTTTGGCAGACTGAAAGCCAACTATCCATCTTGACATATTCTAGTCTATACGTTATTAGCAATATGAAAACAACACTGTATCTTACTAGTTTGCTGTGTGTGTTTGACTAAAGGTAACCTGGATGCATTTGATTAAGGATGTGCTATGTGCTTGTTATTATACTCAGAAATAAATGCTGAATGTGATTCTTAACACTGCCGGTCTCCTATAAGGGAATACACTTTTTATGTGGACATCTGGATATGGAAGTGTTCACTTAAACATATATAAAGAGTTCTATAACTTATCTTATGCCATAAGGAACTCAAAAATGTATATAAATATGTTTAACTATATATGTATGTATATACAACCACGTGCATTTAAATAAATTCATATATGAATATGTATACATGTGGCCATAAATGTATATATATAAATAATGTATATAAATTAAATTTGTTCTATATAAATTTAATACATATGTATAAATCTATCTAGACATTACATAGATTGTACATATATATAATTTAAGTAAATTTTTGTCTGCTCTATAATTTATAATATAATCAGTTTGTTCTTAGGAAATTATCTTCCCATGAGTTCTATGTCCTACTTAGAACAGTTTGAATGTGAAGCAATTATTTCCAGTGCATCAAATTTTACAGAGTTATGTATTATTTGTATCAAACAGTTCTAATAAGGAACATATCTGGTGGTGCTGGATTTTATCATGAGGGATAAACCTGAGTAAATTATATTCACATTTTATTCCCAATGAATACAACTTCATTAGTTTATTCTCTCATAACAACTTCAGGAATATACTCTGGACATGCTAAACATCCATGAATCCTGCTGTACTTTAATCCCTGGCATCACTGGCTTCATTTTCAAAATTTTTTTGAAGATTTTTTTTATTTATTTGTTAGAGAGGGAGAGAGGCAGACAGAGGGAGAAGCTGGCTCCCCACTGAGCAGGGATCCCAATGCGAGATTCAATTCCAGGACCCTGGGATCATGACCTGAGCCAAAAGCAGACACTCAACCAACTCAGCCACCCAGGCATCCTGCATCACTTGTTTTAAACTTCTTTGCACTCACAGTAGGACCCAAGGTAATTATTGGAAGATAGAGAAGAGGAAATATTCAATCTTGCTAGGTGGCTTGCAACTTACTGAGAATCTTTTTCAATGGTATCAGAAAGAGGCCCATTTTTCCTCAGAATCTTGTTTGTTACTCATTTGTGAACAAAGTGAAGCCACAGATATTCATGATTTTCTCTTTATATCAACTGTGGAACTACTTAGTTCATGGAACCTACCTAACAGTGTTTAAAACTTAGGAATTTTGAGTTCTGATACTACTTTTAGGTTTACTTTTCCTATTTTTATCTTTATTTTGCCCCAACTTGTCAAGGTATTTTAGAAAGATATCTTACTCTTCCTGGAACATGATGTGTAGATTAACCATATAACTACATAAATCAAGCATAGGTGGGATATTATGAAATTGTTTGGCACAATTTTGACAAAAGATAGCAATTTTCTTTTTTTGAAATTTTAAGGTTAATGCTAAAAATCAGTAACTTTTAAGTTCATACACCTACTCTTGTGTTTTCATGAGTGTTGGCCATTTTCATTATGTTGTTTCTAATTTTGTTTGATTTATGGGCAAAAAAATTCATTCTCCAACTTATTTTTATTATAGACTTTGAAATCAATTCACAGCTATTATAACCATCTTTATACCATTGCTATTATCTAAGTAATAAAAACTCATACTATCATTGTAATAAGTACATGCCATCTGATATTCTCATCATGAGTAAGGGGTTATTACTCTGCTGAGGCAACCACATTCTTTGATCAAAATCCCCTGAAATTGTTAGCTTGTTTTTCTCTCTATTTTTCAGGAGGATGTTTCCTCAACATTCTTTCCAGTAATTTAGTAGCTTCAACAAATAAAAATTAACCACTTAACTCTATACAGCCATAGCAATGTCAAAAAGAAAATGAATTCCCTCCATGAATCAATAATCCAGGATTAAGATGTCTGTACAACCAAGTTGCCAGAACAGTCCTGATTTACACCTGTTGTCTAGACACTCAGTCTGGTCTTGGATTTATTTTTTAATAAAATATATTTTTTAAAGGTTTTATTTATTTATTTGACAGACAGAGAGAGAGGGTGATCACAAGTAGGCAGAAAGGCAGGCAGAGAGAGAGGAGGAATCAGGCTCCCCGCCGAGCAGAGAGCCCGATGCGGGGCTTGATCCCAGGATTCTGGGATCATGACCCGAGTCGAAGGCAGAGGCTTTAACCCACGGAGCCACCCAGGCACCCCCCCCAAAATTTTTAATAATAGTTCCATCAAAATAAGTTGGGACGAATATGACCTCTGTGTATACTTTCAGCTTCTGCTATGTTTCTGTTTGATAGCCTTTGAGATGAACACACAAAAGATTTCTGGTGTTAAACGTGGTGGAATCTGAAAGATGACTAACAGTAACCTGATGCTTTCTAGAAGCAGCACTATTATAAACACTTCCTTTCAAGGACAGCGAGAAGAGCTTTACTGATAAAATGAAATATGCTGGGACTCTGTGACACCAATGGGTAAGAACATCTAACTCCTGCTCTCAGTGTTGAGAAATATATTATAATGTTGCTTCTGCTGGCCACCCATGGTACCAGTCACTGAGATTCTATGATTCATGCCCTGGCCTGGAAAATACACTAAACCTCCAAAGTACTAATTGGTGAGGTCAGTGGGATAGTGGAAAATTTAAGTTACGTTTAGAGAAATAGGCATGAGAAATAGATACTGAAATGTCCAGCTTTGAGTTACAGAGAAGAGTATTCATCAAGATATAATTGTATTATAATTTTTTATTTAGTAATAAAATTGTTTATATCAATGAGGTAAAAATTGAAAGCACATCTTTAATGAAAAATTAGGTGCTGAATTATTGATATTTTTCAAAAAGCTGTTGATAAACATACAACTTGAACAAAATGTTTGTTGCCATTTGCCATTGCCATGGGGACAATATAGATTTCTCTAACACATGAAAACCAAAAGACACAAATATGCTGAAGAAAACTGCACATTTGTTTCATAGTTAAGTAGGTTTTCAAAGAAGACTGAAACTTAAAATAATACTTTAAGGGGCACTTGGGTGGCTCATTCATAAGAGGTTGCCTTACGCAGCTCAGGTCATGATCCCAGCCGGCTCCTGCTCTGTGGGAAGCCTGCTTCTCCCTCTCTCACTCCCCCTGCTTGTGTTCCCTCTCTCACTGTGTTTCTCTCTATGAAATAAATAAATAGTTTTAGAAAAAAAAAAAAAGATATTACTTTAAGACTTAGCCATAGAAGATGAGTGACGTTTCATTCCAAAAGCATGATTTATATTTTGCTTTAAAAAAAATCATTTTAATAATTTTCTTTCATTTTTTTATTCCAAAATTTTTTATGTACAAAAAGTGGTGTGGGGGCGCCTGGGTTGCTCATTTGATTAAGCATCTAACTTTGGCTCAGGTCACCATCCCAGGATCTTGGCATAGAGTCTCACATCAGGCTCCTTGCTCAACAGGGAGTCTGCTTCTCCTTCTGACCCTCCTCCCCTCTCATGCTCTCTCTCAAATAAGTAAAAATAAATAAATAAATAAATAAATAATAATAATAAATAAAAATCTTAAAATAAAAAAGTGGTGTGATAGCTCTTAAAGTATTATCTTCATTGACAGTTGCATATCAGTATCAGAAATTTTAAAAATATCTGTTTCTATGAAGTTTGACTTTTTGCAATACCAGAAAATTTGCAAATCACTTCCATTAAATGTGAAACATGTTATATGGCTGCTAACATTATTATAAATTTAGATAAAAAGCCCAAACTTAAAAATAAAATTATTCATCTAAGTGATGGTAACGTAAGTACAAATTTTGATGGAGCATTGTGTTGGATTAAAAACAATGTTCTTAGAAAATTAAGAAGCCAGGACACAGAAATGTGTTTGGATTTGGTTGATGTGCACACACAACTTAAAATTGAGTATGATCATGTCACAGTATTCTACAATCAAAGTAGAAATTTAAGTTGTCAAAATATGTAAATGTTTTTAAAATACATAATTAGAATAACTGGACTATAAAATATTTGTGACAAAACTGATGTTGAATATAAAAAAAAAAGCCTCAGTATGACAGCAAACACTTTCTTTCACTATTACTATATCATATTATTATATTATACCTATTATTATATTATATTATTTTATATTTATATTATATATTATAATATATGTTATACATTACATTATATTTATATATTACATTATAATATATTATATATAGTAATAGTGAAAGAAAG
>NW_019154096.1:20004801-20085251 GCF_002288905.1 Enhydra lutris kenyoni
CTCTCTGATTCTTTCTTTTGGGGTGAATTTCTCCTTCTAGTCATTGTGTCCAGAAAAGAAAAGAGAAAAGCAAAAAACAAACAGACAGACAAACAAATAAACCTATCAAAACCAGCCATAACAACAACAACAAAAAACATCAGCAAGTGTTTCTGATGTGCACTGTTTACACTCTGCTATTGTGTTTTGGCTGCTTTTTTTCACTGGTCCTTCCTGTAAGAATGAAATTGGACTACTTTCTTCCACCATACACAAAAATAAACTCAAAATGAATGAAAGACCTAAATGTGAGACAGGAATCCATCAAAATCCTAGTGGAGAACACAGGCAGCAACCTCTCTGATCTTGGCCACAGCAATTTCTTGCTAAACACATCTTCAAAGGCAAGGGAAACAATGAACTATTGGGACTTCATCAAGATAAAAAGCTTTTGCACAACAAAGGAAACAGTCCAGAAATCCAAATGACAATCGAGAAAATGGGAGAAGATATCTGCAAATGTCTTATCAGATAAAGGGCTAGTATACAAAATCTATAACTAACTTACCAAACTCAACACCCAAAGAACAATCAAGAAATGGCTAGAAGGGACACCTGGGTGGCTCAGTTGTAGGGCATCTGCCTTTGGCCTGTGCCCTGATCCCAGGATCCTGGGATCAAGTCCCACATCAGGATTCCTGTTTGGCAGGAGGCCTGCTTCTCCCTCTCCTACTCCCTCTGCTTCTGTTCTCTCTCTTGCTGTGTCTCTCTCTGTCAAATAAATAAAATCTTAAAAAAAAAAAAAAGAAATGGGCAGAAGACATGAACAGACATTTCTCTAAAGAAGACATACAGATGGCCAAAGGACACATGAATAAATGCTCCACATCACTTGGGATCAGGGAAATACAAATCAAAACCACAGTGAGATTCCACCTCACACTGGTCAGAATGGCTAAAATGAACAAGTTGGGAAATGACAGATGTTGGTGAGGATGAGAAAAAAGGAGAATCCTCTTACACTGTTGGTGGGAATGCAAACTGGCACAGCCACTCTGGAAGACAGTATGGAGGTTTCTCAAAAAGTTAAAAATAGAGCTACCCTATGACCCAGCAATTGGACTACTAGGTAGTTATCCAAAAGATACAAACATAGTGATTTGTAGGGGCACGTGTACCCCAATGTCTATAGCAGCAATGTCCACAAGAGTTGAAATATGGAAAGAAACCAGATCTCCATTAACAGAGGAATGGATAAAGAAGATGTAGTATCTACATAAAATGGAACATTATTCAGCCATCAAAAATAATGAAATCTTGCCATTTGCAACAACATGGATAGAACTAGAGGGTATTATGTTAGGTGAAATACATCAGTCAGAGAGAGACAAATATCATATGATTTTACACATATGTGGAATTTAAGAAACAAAACAGATAGGGGGAGGAAAGGAAAAATAAGATGAAATCAGAGAGGGAGACAAACCATAAGAGACTTTTAACTATAGGAAACCAACTGAGGAGTGCTGGAGGGAGGTGGGAGAGGATGGGGCAACTAGATGATGGGCATTAAGGAGGGCACTTGATGGAATGAGCATTGGGTGTTATATACAAAGGATAAATCATTAAACTCCACCTCCTCTGAAGCTAATAATACACTATTTGTTAATTAATTGAATTTAATTTAAAAATTAAAAAATAAAAGTACACTAACAAAAAAAATGTTTAAGACTTTGAAATACTTTTGTAAATCAAATTAAATGATTTATATTACTTTGATTTTTTGCTAATGGGTTTTTAAAATTTTATTTTTATTTTGTTCTCAACCTTTTAAACAAGTTTTAATCAATTTTTAATCAAAATTTTAATCAAGTTTTCAATGGATGGAGGACCAAAAAACTAGTTTTCAATGTCTCTGTGTAATAGTAATTACTGAGAAGACAGCTGTAAACAAGAAAGTATTGACATTTTTCTCTATAAAAGCAAGATAGGAATGTTACAAATTACATAATTAGGGCACAAATGAGGAACATGTAATAATTTTAGAATTCTATATCTGTTTGTGGAATAGTTCAACCTATGAAAGAAATTTTTGATGAATCTCCAATTTTTAATTGGAAAAAAATATATTCTGTACCAGAATGGAAAAAAATTTCAAATATTTATAATTTTGAAGCACCTAAACTCAGTTAAACTTTTTAAAAAATCATAAACATGTGAAGCATTTTGTTTCTTATAAAAATATATGCCAAAATAGGTACTAGGACTTGAGGGGGGAAAAATGTACCTCTGAATTTCAGCTATAACATTAAGTATGTATAGATTTAAGTATTGAGACAGAATTTAAAATATCATCCAAATTTTGTAGACTTTTCTCTTAATTTACTAGATACTCTAGAGTCAATATTTTCTCACTTTAAAATATTATTGTTCATATGTCAACTATATTTTAAAGTTTTTTTTTAAAGAAAATATGGTTCACAGAATAAAATCAATCAAAGATGTAAATAATATTAGTTTTATTAACTCTAACAAAACTTTAGAGAATATTGCAAGCAACTTTATGGAAAAATTAAAATAAATGCATATTTAAAAACATATATTCTTCAAAAAAATAAAAAAATAAAATCAGTGACATTGAATTTTATTATTTATTTTTTAATTACATTGAGTTTTACAGATATGGCTAGAAAACAGTTTACTGTATGTGAATATTATTTGTAATATTCAGATATCTAATAACACAAAGATTTGTTTCTCTAATACACAGAGATTAAAGAAGTTAAAACAAAGTATTTATAGATCTACCAATTATACTAAAGCAATCCATCAGGTAATAAACATTTTAAGGTACATAATTTTGATTATTTTAGCACTCTCTTTACTTTCAAATATTTCTCAGTTTATTTGATAAATTATATGGTCATTATTTTTATTGCATATTATATTAGAAAAAAACTATATTGATATTCTAGTCAAAATCTTTCACTTTACAGATGGGAATATAAGGTGGAAAACGATTGTATAACAGACGTGGTATCTCTCAACCAGTTTAAAGAGCCAGGACAAAACATTTCCTACTTTCAGGCTTAATCTCTTTTATTTGTTTTGTTTTTTTGAATTGTACAAACTGAGATGTAAATAGTTTGTTTTTAACCATGGTAAACCTATATGATTCTCATTCCACCAAAGCAGGTACGAAGCACTTATCATTTATAAAATTTTTTTTCAGTAAAATCATGTTGACTATTGAGTTTCCATCCCAGTGGGCTGGCAGAAAACAAAATTTAGTCATTTTTGGAGTTCCCTCTCTATTAATATTTTTGAACCTTCTCCAAGCATTTTGTTTCACTTAGGAAAGCATCCTGTTGTATTACATTGTCCCATATATGTTACTATTGAGATGTTTATGAACCAAGCCCATGTGATTTTTTTGAAGTTTAAATGGTTCTGTGGTTTTCAAATTTCTCCGTATAGCTAGCTATAGTTTTGAATATTTTGAAAGAATAAGTTATATTTCTTATTACCTTGAAGAATCTGTGTACCTCAAATCCCTCTTGAGACTTGGAGAAACTCCTCTCACTTTCTCTATTCTTTTATTTTTTTTTTTTAAAGTCCTTCACCTTGCCCTCCTTCCATTCTGGAACATCCTGCAACATTTCTTCAGTTTGGATATACATAGTGGCAGAAAGTGGGGCTCTCTACAGTTCCATTTTTGTAGCTTTACATTTTACCTGGAGGCTAAGAGGCACATATAGCTGGCAACCTTATTAATTGTCTTAGTAGGAGTAAAAGGGAAAGAGTAAGGTCAGCAAATTACTGAACAACGTATGCATATGGCTTCATTTACCATTTCACTGAGGGCTGACATGATTTTCTTTATCCATTCCCCACTGAGGAGACTATGTTCTTTCCTTCTGATTAGGATCAAATAATAGAATTGTTTAGTAGCTGCAAGAATTAAAGAATATAAGATATAAAATATAAGGTATAAAATGTGTTATGTGTGAATTTCCAGTTTCTGCATCTATTAGCTGTATAAGCTTTAAAAAAATACCTAAATAAGTTTTAGTTTCTCATTCATAGAATAGTGGTAACAATACCAAAAAATGCGTATTTTTGTGAAAATCCTGCTGGCATTCAGTATTTTGTCAGATTTATTTTTTTCCCATCCATCTCAACTCTGAAGTAGTTGGTAGTGGTGGGTATAGTGTAATAGATTTGTCAAAATGCATTTGTAATTTATTGTTATCATTGTTTGTGTGGGTTTTTGCTATTGTTGTTGTTGTTGTTCCAAATGTTGTTCTAATGTTAAACGTCCCAATTAACAACAAAAAAATATATGGTGAAATCTGGGACCCTTACAGTTACCAAGTTAAAACTAATTCCTCATTGTCCTAGGTGCTAATGCCCCAGGTGTGGCTTAAGCCAAGTTTAAAAATTGTGAACCTTATCTTTTAAGTTACAATAAATGCATTTTATTTTGATAGCAAGTAACTTCCTTCAGGCTTAGGTCAGAATTTCTTTGAAATAAAATGACAACATATCTGTACTTTTCCACACTTCTCAGTAAACCATTATAGCTGTGTTTTGGCCAGCTTGTAAAATTTATGTGTTTCTTTAAATTCCATACACACTTAGGGACTACAAGGTCAAGGATGTCTGCTTGCAATGGGCCTTTCTAGATCTGTATCAACAAACCAAACAAGAAGAGAAAATCTTCCCTCATTTTCCTAATTGAGCTCTTTCCAGATTTCCTAGGACTTTATATTTCCTTTGCATCCATTTCTATGATGAAAAGGTCCTATTTCATTCATTTTTTTCTTCTCAAGGTATAAGCTCACCCTTCCTATGTTTGTAGTCTGATTCAGAGTATTAGTATTACAACTATGCCTCCATTCCTTCTGAAATGTCTGCATCCATTTTACTCATTGGGGATAACTGAGTAACATCATTACCCAGAAATGCTATGACAGTGCAAAAGATAGAACAGATGGTTATGTGCATTATCACCAGCTAGCAAGTAGAACTGAGTACACAGTAACCCTTGAAAGAGTAATTGAAGTATCTGTGCTGGATCCACTGGAATTTTTTTATTTTCTTAACCACAGATAGGTGGTACTTAGTCTGGGCCTTGAGTTCTTGAATGGTTGCATTGTTATGGTGATGTTATGTCCAAAATTGCTAATGATTAGGCCATTGATTATAAGCCTCCCTTTAAAATACACACATAAGCTTGTGGTAAAGATTTAATTTGAGATGACTCAGAGCTTGATCTTCCCTCTTCTAAAAAGTGTTTCAGTAGCAGCTGTGTTTTCTGGCAGCAATGCTGCCCAAATGCTGACCTAGCTTGACCCTAGGGGTCCTTTTCTGAAACACAATTTTGTAGATAACTTTCTTATTAACAAGTGAACCTTATTAAGGTCCAGTGAGATATACCCATACACAAATAAAACTTTACAGTTTTGCATCACTCTATTTAACTTCTATTTATTTAATTACAAGAATGCAATTATCTGTGTTGCAACAGGTAAAACAGAATGATTCTAGCCAAGATTGATGTTTAATTTATATGTATCTTGGTTATACAGATTGCGAAGACATAAAAGTACTCCATATTTTTGTCAAATTCTCAAATGTTTCAAGTGCCTGCCCCCAATCCACTGCCCCAGCTACAGTGGGAATTTCTTTAGAATCTCTGGACCTGCTCTCAAGGGGCTTATCGGACCCTTCTTCAATTACGTTTACTGTTGATTAATGCTGTGGCTGCTAGGCAGTCCCAAGGATCCCTTCTTTCAGGGGCCACTATTAGCTCTTTCTCACCCTTGTCCCATGCCTGTGAATCAGCAAGGTCACCATGGCTCTTGAACACCAGTTTTTATCTATCTCCATGGACAGAGTAGGCCTAGATGCAAGTAAAGGATGGTGATGGCATTTCCATGATGGGGATGGCAGTTCTCCAGAGGGCAAACTCTCAGTCTCCATTTGCATGCTTCACAGACTAATATGCCATTAGTCAGTTTTCCTTCACAGGTATCCTTGTATTACCACTGATAAAACTACAGCCTAATAGGACTTGCCTCAACAGAGCCAGGGAGACTGGGAATTAAGCCAGTGGCAATCATGAGAGATATGTCAAGCATTGGCTGGTTATAGGGGCTCTTGTAAAGAGGGATTTTAAGCAACAGAAAAAGAGTATGAATAGCAGATTTGGGATTATAGGGGTTTTGGGGAACAACCAGGTGTGGAGACACCTTTTTACCGTTAGAGTTGAATTCTATTGCCCTTTAATAGGACAGTTTATTGGGGCACCTTGGTGGCTCAGTCCACTAAGAATCTGCCTTCAGCTCAGGTCATGATCCCAGGGTCTTGGGATTAAGTCCCTCATCAGGCTCCCTGTTCAGTAAGGAGTCAGCTTGTTCCTCTTCCTCTGTCCCTTCCCTCCTGCTCATGCTCTCTCTCTTGCTCATGCTGTCTCTCTCTTTCTCTCTCAAATAAATAAATAAAGTCTTAAAAAAGGGACAGCTTATTAAAACCAACTGAATTCCCACACATATTAAGCATTACAACATAATTACTAAAAATCAAATATAAAGCTTATATAGTAGTCAATTTATGTTGCACACAATTCTTTTTTATTTCACTTTTTATTTAAATTTTAGTTAACATACAATGTAATATTATTTTCAGGAGTAGAATTTAGTGATTCATCACTTACATATAACATCTGGTGCTCATTATAGCAAGTGCTCTCCTTAATACCTATCACCCATTTAACCCATGCCCTTACCCACCCACCCCTCCAGCAACCCTATTTGTTCTCTATAGTTAGGAATCTCTTAAGATTTGCCTCTTTTTTTTTTCTTTCTTTCCCTATGTTCATATTTTTTTTTCCTTAAATTCCACATTTGAGTGAAATCTTACGGTATTTGTTTCTCTCTGATTGACTTATTTCAATTAGTTTGATATACTGTAGTTCCATCCACATTGTTATAAATGGCAGATTTCATTTTTTTATGACTGAGTAATTTTATATATATATATATATATACACACTTTATATATATATATACACATATATACATGTATGTATATATGTATATATATTTAAATATAGATGTGATACATATATATATATATATATATATATATGTATCACATCTTTATCCATTTATCAGTTGACGAACACTTGGGTTCTTTTATAATTTGGCTATTGTTGATAATTTAATTCTGTTATAAACATCAGGATGCCTATACCCCTTCAAATCAGTGTTTTTGTATCATTTGGATAAATACCTAGCAATGCAATTGCTGAGTTATAAGATATTTCTATTTAATCTTTTGAGGAACCTCCATGCTGTTTTCCAGAGTGGCTGAACCAGTCTGCATTCTCATCAACAGTGAGCAGGTTCCTCCTTCTCTGCACCCTAGCCAACATCTAGTTTCTTGTGTTGTTAATTTTAGCCATTCCGACAGGTGTGAGGTGATATCTCATTGTAGTTTTGATCCTTATTTTCCTGATGATGAGTAATGTTGAGGAACTTTTCATGTTTCTGTTAGCCATGTGCATGTCTTCTTTGGATTCTAAAGATATATTTAATCCTATCAATATTATAATTATTATTATCATCCTTATTGTGTTGATGAGAAACTGATACCCAGAGATGTTATTTAAAATTTAAGTGGGTAGCATGTTTTAATCACTTCCTACTTATCTGGTTGGTGAGAAAGGGATTCCCACCCTAGAGTTATAAGGAATGATCAAGGACACACTATTTGATTTTGGACAGATAAGATGGATAGAAGTTTATTGGTAACATAAACTCATAACTGAGGTGATAAGGAAAACAGATGCCATCCAGGGCCAGACAGGGGTTATAACGAAGCACACAGTGAATAACCAGAAGTTTTATAACATTAAGAAGATAAGGTTCCCCATACTTCATGCATAAGGATGTGATTGACTAGTATAAATAATTTTACAGGCAAGCAGAGAACTAGAACTTTTACTTAGGGGTAAGTGGGAAATGTGCCATTTTTCTGGAGGAATTTATCATGAAAAGAGAGTGGGGAACTTGTGGTTAGGCCATTCCTCTTTAGGTTTCACCAGGTGCTGAGACAGCAGATAATATTGGGCCATAATTTTTAAGTTTTATAACAGAAGTATCGTGGTTCATATCTTAAGCAACCAAGTAAATTTCTATGATGTAATATGATGATGTTAAAGATAGAGATATTGAACTTATAAAATGCTGACAATATTATAAATAGAGCTAAAAAAAAAAAAAGAAACCTTTAATCCGATTGTTTTTAGTTCTCTGACATTAAGAAAGGATAGAGCAGCATCGGCAAGATGGCACAATGGGAGATTCCAGCCCTTACCTCCCATACAAATATTATTTTACAACCATCCATGGAAGAAAACACCTTCATGGGAGCTCCAGAATCCAGGTGATAAGTTACAGCATGCTGGTAGAGCACACAAAAAATAATGCATTAAAAAAAAAGAAAGAAAAAAAAGAAAAGTTAAGAATAGTTTCATTTTACCTGCATCATCTGTACTCCTAAGCCAGTACTGCTTTTTGGTCTGTAAATCTCTAAGGGAAAGAGAAAGAGAAGTGTGTTCAACTATATTAGCCTTTCTAGGGACTACCCAAGAGGTCTACTTTTGTTGTAGACTCCCAAAACATGGTGGGAATCAGTCCAGCCAGAAGATCTCAATACCCAGCCCATGATCCCTGGTAGAGGGCCCTCTCATGGACCCAGTGAGGAAGAGTTTCCTCACCAAAACTATTCTTTAAAGACTGAAAAAGGTGGGACACCTGGGTGGCTCAGTTGGTTAAGTGTCTGTCTTCAGCTCAGGTCATGATCTCAGGGTCCTGGGATTGAGCCCCTCATCTGGCCTCTGCTCAATGTGGAGTCTGTTTCTCTTTCCCTCTGTGTGCTCTCTCAAATAAATAAATAGTGCTTAAAAAAAAAAAAAGACTGAAAAGGTGACTGCTTCTTCAGATATATGGACACCAACACAAGGCTATGAAAATCATAAACAATCAGGGAAATGTGACTCCACCAAAGGAACAAAATAAAGCTCCAGCAATCAACCTTCAAAAAATGGAAATCTACAATAGCCCAAGATATGGAATAAAGCTAAATATCCATCATTAAAAAAATGTTATATGTATATAATGAACCGTTATTCAGCATTAAAAGGAGAAGGAAGTCCTGTCATTTATGATAACATGGATACACCTGGAGTATATTATGCTAAGTGAAATACACCAAGAACAGGAAGACAAATACTGCATGATCTCATTTATGTTTGTAATCTAAAAAAGTTGAAATTATTAAGCCAGAGAATAGAATGATGATTATTAGGGCTATAGAGTGGTATGTTGAAGGAAATGAGGAGGTGTTATTCAAAGAGTACAAAATTTTAGTTATAGTGGATGGATAAATCTAAGATCTAATATATAGCAAGATGACTATAGTAGGTAGCATTCTATTGAGTACTGGAAATATGCTAAGAGAGTAGATTTCAGGTGCTCTTTATCATACACAAAAATGGCAACTATCTGAGCAGACTGTATGTTAATTAGCTTGACTATAATAAACATCTTACTATCACTATATATTTTACATATGTATCTATATAAAATCATCATGTTATACACCTTAAATACATGTAAGTTTTATTTTGCATTAAGCTATTTGTTAATTTGTTAAGCTTATTGTTTTGTTATTTTTATACAAGTTTTATTTTTAGGAAAGAAAAAGAAATTGAGATCTATGAACTGATTATCAGGGAATTCAAAATAATTATTTTGAAATTCAGCTACAAGTGAATACAGACAATTAAAACAAAATCAGAAAAAAATATGAAAAAAAATGAGAAGTTCAACAAAGGGAACAACAAATAGAAATAAAAAAATTAATAACAACAAACTAAACAGAAAATATAGAGCAGAAGAATATAATGACCACTGAAAAATTCAATAGAGGACTTCAACAGCTGACTCAATCAAGCAGTGACTCAAAGACAGGTCACTTGAAATGATTGAGTCAGAAGAAGAAAAAGGAAAAAAAATGAGGGAAAGAGTATAATACATACTATTGTTATTAAGGTATTTCTTCTATATGTAGTAAATGAAAGTTATACAATGACTTCAACTTAATGGAGAAAACATTTAAATAGCTTAATGCAATTCCATATATAGAAACATGGCTCACACTTGGTATTATTGAAGAAGTGAGAGCTGTGTTCAAAAATATCATGCCAACAATTGATAATTTGCAAAATATCAGACTGATCTCATGGATGGATTGAATTTCATATACGTAAAACTTTTGAGGCATTACAAGTTTAGACAAACCACAATGTTAGCACACAGAGTGTCCAGAATTGTCCTCACTTCTAATACCAACTGCAAATTCAGGTGCTTCCCCAAATCACCCTCAGATTTGATAATTCACTGGAAAGTTTCACAAAACTTACTAAAAGATGTTATACTCATTGCTAAAATTTATTACAGGGAAAAGATACAGATTAAGGTTAGTCAAAATAAGAGATTCATAAATCACAGTCTAGGAGGATTCAGCTATGGACCTTCCATTGTTCTCCCCAACTAGAGTTAGGATGCATCACTCCTCCAACACAGACATGTGATAATAATCATGGATTATTGACTACCAGAGAAACTCACTGAACCTTCAATGTCCAGAATTCTTATTAAAGTTCCATTACTGGGCATTATTGATAAATTGATTGACGGCCCACATGGCTGATTTCAGTCTCTAGGATGATTCCATACCACACAAATCAGAGCCCCCACACAAAGTCACACCGTTTAAACTATTCAGTATGATCCAGAGTCCTCAAGTAAACCAAGACATGCCATTCATGCACAATATTCTAGGGGTCAAAAGATTACCTCTCTAGAAGGTGAAGGCAAAAGCAAGAACTCTCTTTAGACAACTACAAACTCTTCATTATACAAATAGCATGTAATTTTAAATATTTGAATTATGATAACTCCCTAGTTATTAATATTCTGTATACCACTTCTGATATATCCATGTAAAAGAAAATAAAACATGTTTTGATTTTAACCTTTGTAGTAGTTTTTTCTGTTTACATGTGACCATTTATAATTAAAAATAGAATGTATATATAAAAAAATAATATTACCAGAATATTTTTCTTCCTACTAGAACAAAATACTGCAGGAAAAATCTGACTCTTCTGTTTACAGTAATTATTCTTATATTTTTAAAATTCGTTATTAAATAGGTATGATATGTGTTGATAAAAACATAGCTGCATTGTATTAAAATATATGATTTAGCCTCTGGTATTAGAAATTAAATTTGCTTTTATTATAGTTTTTATTTGTTTTATTTTGAATTGTTTTTGTTATTGATTTAAAAATGTTTTCAAGGTATAAAAAGGCATCTTCTGTTTGTTTGCATGACTCTGAATTCTGGCATATTCTTTTTTAAACTCTTAGATCTGTTTCTAAGGGATCCTTATATTGTATTCTTTATAAAATAAATTCTCTTGGATTTGCTGGTCTGTTTTCTTGATGTAGCACCCCTGACATGACATGAATTTTAGAGGTGGAGTTTGAAATATTCATCCATAAAATCTTGTTTTTCTCTTTTTCAGTTCTAAGAAAAAAAAATAGTGGATGGCTTTCTGTGACATTTGCCAAAATTAGAAGTGTTAATTTTAAAAATCCACTGCTGGGACATCTGTTCATTTTTTTCAATTTAATTTTGCCTAAAATCAGTTTGTCACCAGCTAAGGGATTTTTTCCTTATAAAAAGATTTTATGACTAAACAGCAATATTGTCCCTTAGATGTGGCTAAGAGAGGGGGATTATTATGATCTCTCCTATGAAAGCATCCTAATTTCATTAAACACAAACTACTTAAGCAATTCAGGTATAAATTCACATTCTTCCTTTTGAATCAGAGTTTCTATGGTTGGGGTATGTGACCTGAGCCTTTTGCAGTCAATTCCAGAAGCACATTGGAAGGTTGGGAGCTGGGTTTCTTTCTCTTTGTGCTTCATCAGGTAAGACTATTACTGTAACACCCTTGCATGGTTCTTCATTTCCTCAGGATTTAAGTGCTATTTGCTTCAAGTTTTTACTAATAGAGCCTTATTAAGCAATTGAGACTTGATGGATTTCTAATGAGGGCAAGGATGCTATAATTGTCCTTATTAATGTTTTGTAACTGATTTGGACTAAACTGCAATGTACACTTTCTTAAATTAATGGTTTCAATCAAGTAAAAATTGACCAAGTTCTTAAGGTCAATCAATAAAGTAGTTAGTGATTCATTAAAACAATGCTTATCATTAGGACTGGCAAGAGTGTAAAAGGCAAAAGAGAAGAGAATGGATATCCATGGCTTGCTGCCAAGAGGTGGGCCCTAGTTCAGTTGTTTATTTTTTTTTAATATTAAAAAGCAAATTTTCAGTTAACATGGAACATTTTATTAGAGTTATCTTGAAACTACTAATAAAACATAAGTTAATCCATACTGAGTTGAGGAATTTTTTCTTAAGAAAAAAAATGTAATTCTTTCATGTCAAGCCAATGATCATTTTGGTTTAACTTGTACATAACAGTTCTCCACCAATTCCCTATTTTACTCCTCAGCAAAAAATGGCATGTGATCAGCTCAATTGCAATTTCATTACTGTCTACACCGAAGTACATTCACCTGGCAGCAAAACCCATTTAGTAATTGACTGCATGTTCTCTGGAGCTTCTGACATGCACAAGTAACCACTAATTGTTTTGGTCTCTGACTGGTTCCCTTCAGGCTCTGGGAATACAAGGTCTCCCCTATTAGCCTCCTATTTACCTTGGCAATTTCACCTCCAGTAAACTGAATGCATGATAAGTGTGACTGTCTACATTTAAAAAAAAAAAATCTATAAAATTCCATTAAGGCCTCCTACAAAAGTATAGACAGACATCATAAAGAATAAAATCAATTATGGAAAATCGCATGTTCTTCCCCTGCTGCTGTGTGACATCAACAACTTGCAGAGCAGATGTTTCGCACCTGGTAACATGAAGACACCAGGAAGAGTGTAAACTTTCCAGTTTTGACTCATTTTGAAAGCTGTCTCAGAGTTCTTTCCTCTTTTAAAGCAGTCTCTTTACAGTGAAGATACTACCTGCACTATATGACATAGAACAGTTAACTCACTTTTTATGATGACCACTAAATCAAGAAACATGGAAAGGCCAACAGTAAGAACAAATTCAAGACTATTTTATTTTTTACGTCAGCTCATATTGAATTATTTTGTTGTTCCAAACTGAATTTGAAAGCTTTTTCAAATGCTTTATCTTTTGGTTGAGGACTGAGATAAATGCTTTCAAACAGGTATTGCAGGGAGGAAAGAAACTAATTGTAGTGGATACATTCTGAAGTTAAATATTTAATAATATCAGTATTTATAATTCTCAGGCATCCATGGGAATAAAGGGACTAAGGTCATGAATAGATTTTAACAGTGTGTAGCTCGAAATCTTCAGTGTATTATTTAGCTATGAAATGCCAGATTCCATGACATTTCTGGCAGTTAGGTTTACATAACAGTTATTATTGGTTTAGGTGAAGTTTAAAATAAGTCCTCTGTCCTGAGCCCATAATCACTAACAACCAGGAAGGGATTGATCCAAGTATATAATGAGAAGCATGTAGCACAACTAACTGGAATGAAACAATTTTCAAGTTGTGATCAACAAAGTGAATAATTTACTTGCAAATGAGTTAGCATCGTTGAATTATTTAAATACCAACTAAAATGTATGACACTTTCCTTTAAAATCATTTTAAAATTCTTTGTGTATATAAGATTAAAAAAAACTAAAATATTTGGAAATGACTTTAAAATATCTTAAAATATAGTAAATTTCAATTTCCTATTTTAGATACTACTGGTGAGAGTGAAAAATAGATGGCAATTGGACTGCATCAAAAGGCTTGAAAATATGCACCAATTTTATTATTTGAGAAATAAATACAAAAGAGATGAATGGAAAATATTCATAAAAATATGCCCATCAGAGAGCATTTACAATAGCAAAAACAAAACAAAACAAAACAGAACTGGAAACAATTTAGATGCACATGCTAGTGAATTGGATATATATATTCCCTTGTGCCAAAGCATAGTCCTGCTGGAGCCCCCCAGCAGCTCACCCTTGGTCCTGAAATGAAAGCAAGCAAAACGGGTGGTGGGATCTTCAGGCAAAGCTTCTCTCCTATCTGGACCTGCTCAGCAATGGTGCCAACATTCTCATATGACATTTACTCCTCCTGCCTGAGAAAATGTCCTCCAACCTCAAGAACTCCAATGTACATATCAATTTCCCAGGGGACTTTCTGTTCAAACCCCCTCAGTGACATTCACAACCAGGATCTACCACCCTCATGTGGGCAATAGGAGAGAGGTTTGCCTGTCCATCATCAGCAATGATAACTGGAAGCCTTATAGCAAGACCAGCCACGTCTTGGAGGCCCTCAGTGGGGTGGTGAATAAACCAGACCTGGGACAGTCCATTTGGGTGAAACTCACTGATCTGTTGACCTAAGAACCAGAGCTGTTCAACAGTGAGGTTAGAGAGCTCACCTTTAAGTATGGAGTAAGCTGGTCCTCCTAATTCTGGTTGGACCCCTCTCTGCACTGGATCCTCTCTGTGTGATGGGTAGACACATGTCATTGACGGGGTTGGAGTCCCTTTGTGGCCCCTTCCCTGCTCATTTGTTCCACTTTCCTTCTTAGGTTGTTAGACATTAGTCTGCGTGTGTGCAGTATGTGGACTCACTCCCTGGTTCACCTGACCACAAGTGTGGCTTTCCCACATACTTTGTCTGCCCCAGAGTCACAGGAGTTCAAGTTTGTAGAGTTAACAGACCAGTTCTCCAGGCCTCCATCACTTGGAAATCCAGGACTTACTAATTGTTCTGTCTTAGAAACACATGTTACCTTCCACACCAGCTGGCAGGAAATGAGCCCAGAAGCCAACTAATCCCCTAGGGCCCAGGCATTGGGGAGCAAAAACGGCATGGACAGTATGGGTAGGAGGTAGGGCATTTAGAGGGAATTATATTTATGGTTGAAATTAGCCAGACTGCTGATAGATAATGAATGTCTAGATTTAGGTGCTAAGCCTTTTAAAAATTTTTTTCTTTTCTTTCTTTCTTTCTTTCTTTCTTTCTTTTTTTTTTTTTTAACTGATGAATCACAAAATGATGAATATAATCTCCATCTGGAAATCTGACTCCATGGTTTTAAGACCATTTGCAATCCCATTAGGTTGCCAGTTCTGGTGGCCAAGCTTCAGGTGGGGTATATTTCCTGAAGCTTCCAGTCCCGAGGTAGCAACAGAAACCATGTGCTTGTCCATCCATTAAAGTCACAGGTTTAAAAAAAAATTATATATATACTAATAACTACAATTAACATTTGTGAGTATTTACCACATACCAGACACTCTTCTAAGTGCTTGATATGGATTAACTTTTAAATTTCCATAGTTTTATATTAATTCCCTCAGTTTTATCTTCATTTTACAGATGGGAAAACTTAAACTCACAGAGGTTAACTAACTTGTTCAGTGTCATTATAGTAGGAGGTAAAGTATGTTATGAATTCAGGTTTGTGCTGTTAAACACTACACTCAGAACCATTAAGAATATTGAGACATTTCTACAACTATTGGCATGAGAAAAATGGTCACAACATTTTTTAATCTGAAACAAAAGCAGCTTTCAGAATAATTTTTGTGGATAGTTTTAAATACAATACCTACAATTTCATACTTAAATTTTCTAATTATTATATACAAATTTAATTTCAAATGCACATGTTTGTTCTGAAACCAGAAGTAGTTTACTCTATGATAATCTATTATATAAAATTTTACACACACACATCATCCATATACACACATTCATAGGAGTATGTGACATATTATCATATATATTTTGAGGGATGATAAAAAATTAATGAAGGTTTCATGTTTTCTATATAGATCTGTAGTCTTGATTTACTGGAAAACAAATAATTCACAGTATCAAACTGAAAAGGAACTCTTTCCATCTTTATTCTATATTTTTCGCAACTATTTAGATAATGTATGTTTACAGTAGAAAGAGATGAACTAAGATATTAGAAAATCATGGTAAGATTTCAAGCTAACTACCTAGAGCCCTTTTGAGGGGTGCCTAAGTGGCTCAGTGGGTTAAAGCCTCTGCCTTCGGCTCAGGTCATGATCCCAGGGTCCTGGGATCGAACCCTGCATCGGGCTCTCTGCTCATCAGGGAGTCTGCTTCCCTTCCTCTCTCTCTGTCTGCCTCTCTGCCTACTTGTGATCTCTGTCTGTCAAATAAATAAATAAAATCTTAAAAAAAAAAAAACCTTCCTAGAGCCCTTTTGAGATGAGACTTGTCTTATTTAATCCCTCATAGCTCAGAGTATTTTATGGTCAGAATCTTGATTGAACATGTGCACAGAGAATGGATCAATTTCTCAAAGATAGACTCTAAATAACAAAACTTACAAGTTCATTAGAATAAATCAGAACTCCAAATTTAGAATAAGAAAAAAAAATCAAGGAAGAATCATATGTGCATATGCTAGTATATGTATGCACATAGTAATATTTTGCTACCTATATATACATTATCTATCTATCTATCTATATATATATAATTGCTCCCCCCATATATATGTGCATATATCTTCTTTTTTTATAGAATGGCTACATGTGGTGGCGATTTATAGCTAGTTGGCTTCTTAGTGAGTTTTAGAGTAAAACTAAACTTTATGTAGGAAGGGATGCTGGGCTAGACTGTAAAGAAGTTACAGTTAACATGTACTTTTGCATACTCATAAAATACAAGCGAATAAAAGCAAGTAGGAAGTAATGTCATAATGCTTTCTATACATATCATGATAACTTAACCAATTGTCCTCCTCTATTTTCCAATGAAAAAATAAAGCGAGAGGATAATAGAGGGGAAAGATCAAGATTGCCATGGCCAGAAGTCTTACTTGTTGTATCTCCCTTGAAAGGCTCTTCAGGTAAGTAATAGTAGAGGGAAGGGCATACCAAAGAGCTCAATGGATGTATATTTGAGACTCCAAATAAAGGAAGCTCATAGTTCCCTGGAAACATCTGTTTTCCTCCCATGATAGTGGTCTCTGGCATTCGGATAAAGTCCGCATTTTATTTTCCAAGTTTAGAACATCATGAATCTCATTTCATTAACTGCAAGCTGTGAGTACTTTAGCTGGGCATATAGGGTCAGGTGTGGTGTGCTGCCTGTAGCCGCAGGAAATGTTACAATAGTGATGGTCTCAAACGCTACCATTCTGGTCATCTATTGCCACATGGCAAACTACTACATAGTGCTGTAAAATAATAACTCTTTTATTAGGCTCATGGATTCTGTGGCTCAGGAATTTGAACAGATCCCAGGAGGTATGACTTCTGTCCCAGATTGAGTTTTCCAAAAATAACTGGACTGTATTTCCTATCATACATGGTTTTCTGCAAAGTGACCTTGCTAGAGCCCCATCAAGATGTGGAGCCTGGTTCTCAACACATGCATTTGGGCTGGCCTTAGGCTGTTTACCTTTTGAGTTTAGGTCAATAAAGGCCATAAAGCTCCTGTCTGATTTTCATGAAACATTTGTTGTCTGCACTTTGCCTCTTGGACTTCCTCTCAGGACCTATTTGCTGTGCTGTGGGAAGCCCAAACCAGGTAGAGAGGCCTCATGTCACAGCTCTGTTTGATAGTTACACTTCAACTCCTACCTTCTTCTCTGTCTTATACTCTGGCTTAAGAGAAATTTAGTTACTACAATAAAGCTATTTGGGCACAGCACCATGTTACCATGGAGGAGGATTTGTAATGTAATTCAGATAAGGAAAGGGGGGGGGGAGTTCATTTTATGAAATGAAGTGACAGTTACTTTTTCTCACTATGGGATCATCATTATGTTAATAGGGGGGATTTGTCACTTCGATTAGTAAGGAAAGTGTTGGAAGGGAGACTTCATCCTCAGAGAATGAGGTTTGTTTTAAAGTTGTAGTTACCATAAGCTAAACCCAAACACTGCAAGCAAGAGACCTAGCTTTCCACCATGCCTAGCTTTGTCCCTCATTCCTCTGGTAGATGAAGCTCATCTTGCTCTCTCTGGGAGAATCAATAGACTGGATGGAGAAACCAGCCTTCAAAACAACAACGCTGAAGGTAGGAGCAGATTCAAGAGATTGAAACATTAATAAAAATAGGAAGGGCCTGAAGACAAGTGAGATGTGATTAATTCAACAGGAGGAATTAGTAGAACTTAGGAAAGGCACGGAACAGAGGGAAAACTGTAATAGGAAAGAGCAACAGAAGTGAGAAGAAACAGAGTTGGGAAAGAAGACAATGCACATGCGTCGGCACTTTGTAGGCCTAGGATGTGAGGTGTTGCTCCTAGAAAAGTAGAAAATCCAGGGCATATGGCTAATTCCTCAATTCCCAATAACTCCACCAATGCTTACATTCAACTTTCTACAGAATTGGGATTATTAATTTTAGAAACAATCAAGCAAACAATGCTACTGCTTTATCTTCTTCAAGTTTCCTTTTAAGGGAAAGTCATCTTAACCAGTATTTGAAGGAGCTACAGAACAAACTCCTCCTTGACACACACAGAAGCTTCACTCAGACCTCATTATTAGCTAGTGTAGAAAATCCATCCCCGGAGGATGATCTACCTGTAGAAGCAGCTAGGTGCATTAGAGTTGTGACTACCCTTGTTCCAGGCTATAACAAAAACCAATATGTTACCTATGTTATAAATTTTTCATGACATCAAGACAAATTGTAGGTCAAGAATGTCATTGTATCTAATTATTATTTCTGTGGACAAAAAGATAAGCACTGAATACTAGATATAATAGTACTCTTTTTTTCTATATCATATTATTAATCAAATGAATGGGGTCTATGTTTTAAGTTGACTCTGTATCTCAGATTTCATCTATGTATTGATTTTATAGGTTAATATGATATGTATTTTACATCCAAATTCCATATTGTTTTCTGGTGGTGGGGATAGTGGAATTTCTAATTCACATTTTCCAGTCAACTCTGTGTGTGTGTGCAGGGAAAGAGGGGGTTAATTATGTAATTGGGTAAGAACACGGAAAAGGGAAAATGATCAAGCAGGTAATGGAGGCAGGTTAGATTATAGAGCGGTATCTGTTGTTCAGTCTGAAATCTTATTAAAAAAACAAAACAAAACAAAACAAAACAAATAGCAAGACAAGAAGTTCATCATAAGCCTGAGAGGAAGACAAAAACACATGGAGCTCAGAGATATATAAAGAATTATGCATGACAGTGCATTCAGATCTAAAGAAACAAGTGGAAAAAGATAAACCTATGTCCTATGTCAGTCAAGGTGCCAGGACAAGAAAACCAACAGTGCTTTTCTGCCTCCTGGAGGGCCTGAGCTGGCCTCCATGGATACATGAGAATACTTTCTGAGATGGCAAGTGAATGTAGTGACCAAGTTACGGAAGTATCACGTTTAGCTCTTTCCTTGCTATTTCCATCCACTTTGTGAAAACAAAACCAGGACTCACAATGGATATTTAAAAATAAATTGGGATGAATACGATCTGGTTTTTAATGCATACTCATATCACAAAGGGATAAAACAAGTAATCCATTTGACTTGGTGAATGGAAAATAGCTTCTAAATCTCAGCCCTAAATTTCTCCAAGGTCTTGGACCAGTGGGACAGTACTAATTTGTAAGTGTTCTGTAATGTATTAAAATATATATCATTGTGTTTTAAAAAAATATTTAAGGCCTTATTTAGCCATAAATACTAGTAAGGGATTTCAGTAAGAAACATATGAAAATGATTTTTTGATTTACTTTATATGCCCTGATGATTTCTAAAAGGTCATCTATCTTAAGAAGGCATTTTCATGTTTTTTTTAATAGCATACACAAATGAAAGTTGAGCTGAACTTTAAAATTAAGGAAATAGTGATGTCTTTATGATCCCAATAACTTCTTTGACATAATAGAGTCATTATTAATCATGCTAAACATTATTTTCATTAATGCAACCATACATTATAAATTCAATTCATTTCATAAATCCCATTTTCAATTGAGTTGTTTATTTTTATAATTCACACTATTATTTTCATAAATAATTACTTTTCTAATTTTGAACATTCTATTTTATCTGAACTTTTAATTACAGTGTTAAAAACTCCATATTAAATCTTATAAGCTCTCCGTCTTAGAGTGATGAGTACATTTTATTTTCTGTAGTCATGAAAACTATGAATCCTTATGTCTAGCTTATATGAACTATCAAATATGAGACTTTAGACAAATCATTCTCTGAATCATAATTCCTTAATCTGTAAAATGTAACAATAATACAAGCTCATAGGGTTATTTGTGAAAAAAAGTTCAACAATCTATGTAAAACTTTTAGCACAGTGCATCAAAAATTGTAGGTACTCATTAAACATAATTTTGATTACTAATAATTGGTTTTTGCCAAAGAGAAAAAGGTATGGTGGGGAGAAGGGGATGTACAAAGTTTGAAGTTGTT
The DNA here is from genome assembly GCF_002288905.1 of Enhydra lutris kenyoni. Lineage (NCBI taxonomy): Eukaryota > Metazoa > Chordata > Mammalia > Carnivora > Mustelidae > Enhydra > Enhydra lutris. The sequence continues at coordinate 20,025,450 of NW_019154096.1, forward strand.
AAAGAGAACATAGAAGTAGAAAGTTGAATGCTTAGGTAAAAGGAGAGTGGTAACTGGCACAGATAGGAGAGAATAAAGGGAATATATGTCATCCTAACTACCTACATAAATACGACAGTATGGCAAGATCAGTTTTAAATTTAAGTTTGCTACATATAACAATATAATAGAAGCCAACTTACTTTCAGGCTACAGAAAATGACATGAGGTACAATAATTATGTTGGGATCTAGGTAGAAGATGAAGAAAAGTATAATAAGGCAGTGGCAAAGTGAATAGGCAAGTGAATGGTTAAGAAGATGTAAAAATAAAACTGGAGCACAAGAGATAAAGTTAACGAGAGAAAATGGGCAGTTAGGAATCATTTTAAAGGATTCAATTTGGGTGATAGCTTAGTGATGATGTCAAGAAGAATTGTGGCATAAAAGTATAAATAAGATCTTTGGAGTCAGAAAGAATGGGCTTATGTGTTACGCTACAAGATTGTATTTCCTCAGTAAACTCCTTGAGTTCTCAGCATTTCCCTAGATACATCATAGAGTAAATATTAAAGAGAAAATCTGTAGAAGAGACAATGATGTGCAACAAATACAGTAGTTGATGGAAAATCTTAATACTTTTCTCCATTAACTGAGAGAAGGATGAGTGATAATATTTAAGAGAATATGAAAGAATAAATAGCATTTTTGGAATAAAAGAGCAGTTAAATTCTAGGTATTTGAAATTTGTAAAATTTGTTTAAAAGACATAAAAACATGATGTTTGTATTAGAAAATGTATGATTTGAAACTCAGAGAAGGATTGTTCTAAGGTTATATTCATTTGAGATTCATAGAGACCAGAAGATGATGAACCATGTGTTTTTATACATTCAAAAACAGTTTAAAAAAACACTACAAGTCAAGAATCTTAAAGTAAGTCAAATTGTTACCTTAGAATTAAATAATTAAATCAATATATAAGTAATTCAATCAAGACAATGCAAAAATTACCCAAAAAGGTTTTACAACACCCAGGTCTTCCTAAAGAAAGAAAGAAGTGTTGGATTGGTGAGCCACTGGAAATACAGGAAGAGGAGAGTGGGACCCTAAGAAGCTCCCAGTTAATTAGCAACGTAGGAAGCTACATTTTGGTGCAAATATTTTCCTTAGGTCAGGCAGACATATCTCCATTGTGTAGACAAATGTAGTATCTTTAACAGGTGATATTAAATATTAAAATGAAAATTAATCCTTCTCTTCTGGATGTTGGCTTAGAAAGCAAATTGCCTATTAAATTTTAATTACCCATCCATCTATCTATGGGGGAGAATACACTGGTTAGATAAACCATCTACCCCTCAACTCTGGAATTTATAATTCTCAATGTAAGTTGGTATATTGATAGCCTAGCCTTAATACTTTAGTCTTTGTGAAAGAAGTCAATGCTTGTCCTTCAGAATGACAGCGCCTCTCTAGAGTGATGACAAATCAGGTTTCTTAGCCTGAAAACTGCATGGCCTGAGGCTGGACTATGGTAAATTCACCCGAGAACAGCTATCCTGTACGGTTTTCTTTGGGAGCTGGTCAGTCTTACCCAGACATCAGTAGAACTTCTTCCACATCTTTTACAATTAATCTTGAATGGGGTTCTTATGAGATTTTCAAGATTTTCAAAAGCCTGATGAAATATGTTAATTTCCTATGTATGTGACACTGTCAGTTAGTTTAAACATCTGGGTTTGTACCATAATTACATCAGTCGTAGCACTGTCAAGTTTATACTGGAAAAAACTAGTATTTATGTTGTTGATATCACAGGATGACTGACAAATATTTGACAACCTAGGTATGCACAAAACTGAATTGATCAAATACCCCTAAGTAAGGATGTGCAGTGTATGAACAATCCTAAACATGAATTCAGAACGATACTCAGTAAAAATATCATGTAGCACTTAAGCATACTATAATCGTGACCATACCCCTACTTTATGTATTTTCCTTATAGTTTTATCATTGCTTACCCTTTTATTTCTTTGGCTAAAATTTGGGGATTTAAAAGAAAAAGAAGCAGAACGGTATACTTTAATGAATAAACTTGTAAATTCAATATATTCAAAATAATATTTTCTCTAAGAAACAGGTCAAGAACCCAAGTGAGGAGATCTCTAAGTTCCCTATATAAGAAGAAGAGCTTGAAAATGATGTTATTTAAGAAAAGGCGAAATCTGGGCACCTGGGTGGCTCACTCAGTTAAGATCTGCCTTGGGCTCAGGTCGTGATCCCAGGATCCTGGGATTAAGCCCCATGTCTGGCTCCCTGCTCAGCGGGGAGTCTGCTTCTCCCTCCTCCTCTGTCCCTTCCCCTGCTCATACCCCGCCTCTCTATCACTCTCTCTCTCAAATAAATAAATAAAATATTTTAAAAATTAAGAAAAAAAAGGGGCAAATCAGGAAGGAATAGAAATTAATATTAAGTTTTAATAAGATTGCATTCAAAAGAGATCAAATAAAATGGGAATTTAAGTACAAAAGTGCAGCACATTTGGAAGATTGTATGTCACTACTGATGTTAATTACAATAGTGTTACTATAAATTCATTTCCAAAAAATGGGCATCATTAATAAATATTGAAAAAAAAGCATGGTATTTGCTTTCAAGAAGTTTCATCCATCTGGGACAAATGCTCCTCTCTTTATATCAATTAATCAAAGTCAGTATATGGTTAGTCCTATCTGATAAAGAATTAGTGTCTTTATACATAGGAGAAACCTGTGTCCAGTTTATTTATAGACCATAAAAACAATTTGGATCAAAACAACTTAGAGAAAAATGGTGCAATATATTTGGAAAACCTTAACTTGTGTTGACAGAAGTTGTGTTTACTGCTACAGGGGAGGATTAAAATAAATCTTTTGCCCAAATTTCTTATCTTTTGCTAAGAGTAAGTATGGACTGGTAAAAGCCCTCCACTCTTCCAATAGATACAGAGTTATTAAATGTTTCAGTTTTTATTTTAAAGTGCCTTTTACTATATGAATATAAAATGAGCCAGATGAAGATTGATCTAAAATGCAAGAAAGCTGTTAGCAATTGTATCAAGAATTAAAGTACTATCATTTAAAGCAAAAACTCATTTCAAGTTATGACTCTTTCAAACCACCAGAAGTGTTTCTGTATGGAAAAGACAATCTGATGGTGTCCGTATCCTAGAACTTTATTGCTTTAAACATATTACATTTTGTCTCTCTTATCACATTTATGTAATTTTGTTCTTATTTGATTACCTATTCTGAAGATTACCTTACTAATTAATTAATTAATCATCTGAGTGAATCAAGTGAATTAGTTTTTAAATCTCTATAAGTTTTTTTATATATGTTTGCTTAGACATATTGAGATTTTCTCCATAGTTAATATAAAAGTATTTTGTGCTTATTTTTAGAATGTTATATATTATAGACTGCCTAGATATTGAAGAATTTTATGACCCAGTTGCCTATAATGGTGGCTCTTTATATGGCGTAGTTCTATTTATTTAGTTCTGACATAGATTTAGAATAAATAAGACTGCCAACACCACCTTTAATCATCTAGATGATATTTAGATAATAATGATTTAGATAGTGTATTAGTCACAGTCTCTATAAGCAGAATCAATAAGATATATAAATATATAGAAATATTTATTATAATGACTGGTTCATGTGTTCTATTAAACCTTCAGCTGATTGGAAGGAACCTAATATATTAGGGAAAGTAATCTTCTTCATTCAGTCTACCAATTTAAATATTATTCTCATTCTTAAATATCCTCATAGACACATCAACAATTATGTTTGACCAAATGTCTGAGCACCCAATGGACCAATAAAGTGGACACATAAAATTGACCATCACAGATAGCCTCTTCATTGTTTCTAAAGTAGCATATTATTTTGGAAATTCATAAGACTGCTAATGATCTTCTATCTCTGATTAATACTAGATTCTCAAACCATGTGCTGCTTCTGACTTTTGACAATTAAATGACATCTTACTAAAAAGCTATCATCATTAGGCTACTAGAATTATTACAAATTATTTTCATCAAAATGACAATAAATGCATTTTTTAAAAAATGTCATTGTTTATGAAGTGTTCACATGTAGCAAAGGAAATAGATTTGTTTTATACTATTTATTCCAGAAGGAAGATATGAGTCTTCAGATCAAAAAATTTTTTTTAAAGAGTTTGTTTATTTATTTATTTGACAGACAGAGATCACAAGTAGGCAGAAAGGCAGGCAGAGAGAGAGGAGGAAGCAGGCTCCCCGCTAAGCAGAGACCCCAATGCGGGGCTCGATCCCAGGACCCCAGGATCATGACCTGAGCCGAAGGCAGAGGCTGTAACCCACTGAGCCACCCAGGCGCCCCTCAGATCAAATTTAGTAGGAGACGATTTACCTCGGTGTAGGCAGCTACCGTCTAAAGCTAGATATGAACAACAATGGGATACATTTTTCAAGAATTATAGAATGCATCATGGGACTTAAATGTACATGGGGGACCATATACCATTGACTGCTTTTGAAATAGTTTCCAGGGCCAGGTCAGATGTTGCTCTAGGGCACAGGTAACTTTCTATTCCTCTAACAACTGTAAGATTGAATTTCTGAAAGATGGATTTCTAGTATCTGGTTTTAAATTTATAAAACACAAATCATAACTTGTAGGTAAAGTGCAAATAAAATATTAAGTAAATTATTTTTAAGATGACAAAGCTGGAGTTCGGTATGCCATTATATTAACAGACACCAGGACCCAATTCCCTGAGTGTCTTTTAGTGGCAGTGTCTCTCTAAAGCATTTACATACTCCTTCTCAGCTAAACTTTGCAATATTTCTTTGAAGTGTGGATGATTAGTCCCATTTTAAAATGAGTAAATAAAGGATCACAGAAACTATATAAATTATCCAAAGTCACAAATTAATATGGACAAAATTTACTTCTTATTGGTGATGTAGTATCATATGAAATTGGACAAACCTCTTGGCAACGGTTGGAGAAAATTATTTTAGAATCCAAAAAGCTTAGTTATCAAGGGCATCAAGTCTTATTTTGTGCAGACCCTCATAAAATATGTCAATAGCCTTCAGAATTTACTTAATCTCTCTGAAATTTTTTGAACAATATTGTTTTCTGCCTGTATTTCTGCGAGGAGAGATTACATATATTTTAATATATTTATTTTAAAGACATGTGACCTATACAAAATTGAAAACCACTAAACTGTATTAACATATGTTCATTAAATGGAGGAAGCTATGAAGACTGAAATGGTTATATTACTTAAAAATGTTTAAAAACAGATCCAGACCTAAAAAAAAATAGCTGATATTAGGATTGGGTCAGGGAAAATGCGAGATGAACCATAGTAGTTTGAATCACTAGAAACCAAGAACTAAAAAAGAAGTATTTAAAAAAAAAAAAAAGATGGATCATATTAAGATACACAGGAACCAGTCTGAACCCCCAATGGCCAAAACTAGAACAAGGTAAACAACAAAATGTCTAACACAATATTGATTTATAGTCCAAAGTAGAATGTAAGTATTTGTGAATCAAATTGATGTAAGTAAATAATACAATCAATCAATGGGGGAGAAGAGATAAGTCTTCCTTAAGAAGAATTCCGTATAATATATAGAGAATCTCTCTCCTCCTGAGAGATGGAATATAATTCCTTTCCCTTTAAGTATAGGCTAGCCTTAATTACTCACTTTAAAAGAACAGAGTATAGAAAGGGAAAAATAGTGACTTTAGAATAAGAGAAAGAAGCAAACACTGTCTTAACCAAGTGATCAAAGTTATCATCAGTAGTAAGTTATACTGATGTCACATATCTCTTAATACAATATGATGAGAAAGGCACAGCATCTCAGTGGTAATTTTCCCCCAAACCCATAACTCCAGTGTAATAAAAAAAAATAATTAGACAAACATAAATTGAAGAGCTTTTTACAAAATACCTGGTTAATACTCTTTAAACTCGTAAGGTCGTCAAAAACAGAAAGATGATAAAACTGTTAGCTCCAAGGAAACTGGGATACAAAATGTAATGTGGATCCTATATTGAACATTGGAACCAAAAAAGACATTAGTTGGAAAAAAATTGGGGAAATTTGTATAAAGTCAGTAGAATAGTTAATAATAAAATACCAAGCAGGCTGGTATTTCTTAATTTAACAAGCAGGCTCTCATTATATAAGATATTAATATAAGGAGTTTTTGAGTGAAGGGTATATGAGTACTTTTTTTACTATCTTTACCACATTTCTGTTAGTCTGAAATTTTTCCAAAAAGAAAATAAAAACTATAGGGGCAGAAGTTCAACCCATATCTAGAGATTCTGCTTGTATATTTTATCTGCCAAACCAAGTTGAATCTATTAAAATATATAAAATGAATAAATATATTTAAAATGCATATCTATTCTCAGTTTGTCTGAGTTCATAAAGCAATCTTAGAAGTGCTGTTCTTATTGGCAGAAATGGTCATGGGTATAGTAAAACATACTCTTTGGTTACAACCTAAATCTCCTGACATTTTCAAAGCAAATGTAAAGCTTTCTACAAATACTGCTTAATAAAAATAAAAGGATATCTGCAGAAAATCTCTTTGATAAATTCTATTTCAGTGCTTCTTTTCCCTTGTATATCACCAAAAAAAAAATATGATGATAGATTACTTATTTATATGCCAGGAAAAATTTCATTGTTTATATCACCTAAATAATAATGCCATGTCATAACAAATAAATGAAGTTTAGTTCTTATGATTCTCATTTGCTAGATATTGGAATTGGCATATCCAGAGAATATGATCTGGTAGTAATTGAGGGCATGAATATGGGGCTTTCAATTGAAATCCATAGACAAGACCTGGCTATTCTGATTAAGGCAGTAATAGTATATTTTTGAAGCACAGACTTAGTAAAATGAGATACGGTTCTATTAAACAGTGAAAAATACATGACTTGAACAATATATATCATAAAGGAAACTACAGAGTTAGCATAAAGTTTCTAAAAATAATTAATATCGTGAATTAATTAACTCAAACTCCAATAAACATTACTGGATACCACAGAAATTTGAAGTTATCACACAGATTGCTTTTAATTACTTAAAACATCAGATAAGAGCTGAAACAATTTCAGACAGAGAGATTTTAGGACTTATTATCACTCCTGCATAAGCAAAACAATGTTTCTGCCCAACATTTTTTATGAAGGAAATGACAGGAAAGGCCTATTATCTTTATGAGTAAAAATATTTTTTTCTTTGTCCTTGAATTTAGGATGAGCATGGAGAAGTTGGGTTATATAAACCTATTACATAGGTAATGTTTTTTGGTACACATCATTATCCTTTGCTGTAAAATTCACAGCTATTCTTTCGATCTGCCTTCAGCAGTAGTCTCAAACCATTTTTCAGATGGAGAAAGAAGCTATTGAATAAGGATATTGTCTAGATCTGTAATCTAGAAATGTAAAGAAATTATGTAAGTTTTTAATATTAATTATAGTAGCTATAGTAATTGCCTTTGCATATTACTAAAAATAAAAATATTGACTACCTTTCAGCAACAGGAAACATGATTAATTATTATACTAGAGCTTTGTCATTATTTGTCTGGGATATTTAACATTTAGACATTTTTGTCTTCCATTATTCCATTCTGTGTCTGCCATCCTGTGAAACTAGTTCAGCTTTACTTTTCTTCCTAACATTCTTTTTTTTTTTAAAGATTTTATTTATTTATTTGACAGACAGAGATCACAAGTAGGCAGAGAGGCAGGCAGAGAGAGGAGGAAGCAGGCTCCCCACAGAGCAGAGACCCCGATGCGGGGCTCGATCCCAGAACCCTTGGATCATGACCTGAGCTGAAGGCAGAGGCTTTAACTCACTGAGCCACCCAGGTGCCCCCTTCCTAACATTCTTAACTTCATAATCTATACCTTATTACAAATATTTTTTAAAGCTATTGTTTGCACAACTGGTTTAGATATCCAATAATTAATGAGCATACAAGAATATGAAAGGAGATCTTCTGGCCTATCTTCAAGTTTCTAGACAGAATAGTACCTGAATGGTTTAGGGCAGATTCTTATTTTCTTATTTCTCAGATAATCTTCATTTTCACATCTTTGGTTATAACATACTTTGTGAACTGCCAAGAACAGCTTGCTTTCTTTTTTTTCCCACAACAATTTCTAGCATTGCATAATTTAAAAGGTAAGAATAATTCTGGATGGTCTCAATAGCATTTGAGAGCAGTGATTTTTCCATTATTCCCACTGTTGCTAATAACAATTTTGAATCAAAAATTTTTAGAAGATAGTTATTCTTAATATGTTTGACTTTTTAGTCATTAAAACTGTTTGCATAGTCCAAATTAGCCACAGTCCAAGTTATTATATGCAAAGTTATCCAATGTGCAAATTACTATAATAACTAACTGAAGTAGGGCCTGAGAATTAGCTTAATAATAACCAAAAGGCAAAACTGAGAATTTTGCTTCTACTATGTAATTTGAGTATATAAAAATCCATAAAAAAACTAAGAATCCATTTTTTATGGGTCTATATGGTCCATTTCCTGATGATTTTTAGAAACATACTCAGAACTTATAATCCACATTACTCCATAGTTCTCATTTCAAAGCATTTGAAAGATGTCAATAATGAGTTTAAAAGACAATTGATTTTCTTGGGGCACCTGGGTGGCTCAGTGGGTTAAATCCTCTGCCTTCTGCTTAGGTCATGATCTCAGGGTCCTGGGATCGAACCCTGCATCGGGCTCTTTGCTCCACGGAGAGTTTGCTTCCTCCTCTCTCTCTCTCTGCCTGCCTCCCTGCCTACTTGTGATCTCTGTCAAATAAATAAATAGAATCTTAAAAAAAAAAAAAGATAATTGACGTTCTTAAGTAAGGAGTCATATTAAGACCAGTTATATTAGGTTTATATGTAAAATAGGTAAAACATTTCTGTCAATGCTTATTGAGGAATATCTCTGAGTGACTTCTAAATGTAAAGTAGCATTTGTGTGCTACACTGGTAAATATAGGAGATAAAGCCCAAACCATATGTTTAAAGATTTTACAGTATAATAAAAACAATTACTAAAATGTGCATAATTAACTGTATATAAGTAAGTGGTGCACAATAAGCAATGTTTTTTAAATGCTATTTAGGTTCAAAGAAAATAGAAATTGCATATATTTGTGTGTGGGAATAGAATCAGAAGGATTAGAGGAAGGCATTCTTTAGAATTGGAACTTGTAAGGTGTTTAGGAATTTTATAAATAATGGCTAGAAGAAGAGCCTTTTAGTGGTTCAGTATTCACAAATCAATCATGATACATCATTTAATAAGATAAAGAATAGGGATGCCTCAGTGGCTCAGTTTGTTAAGGATTCTGACTACTAATTTTGGCTCAGGTCATGATCTCATGGGTTGTGGGATGGAGCCCCAATTCAGGCTCCACATTCAGTGGGGAGTCTGCTTGAGATTCTCTCCTCTCCCTCTGCCACTTTCCCACTTACTTGCTCCCTCTCTGTAAAATAAATAAATAAAATCTTTTAATGAAAGAAAGACTAAAAACCATATGATCATTCCAATGTTGCAGAAAAAAACATTTAACAAAGCACAATATCCAATCGGTTCATGATTAAAAAAAAATACAAAAACAAAAACAAAAAAAGTAGGTTTAGAAGGAACATATCTAAACATAATAAAGGCTTTATATGAAATCTTCATACTCAATGGGGGAAAACAGAGCTTTTCCTCTAAGTTCAGGAACAAGCCAAGGATGTCCACTCTCACCACTTTTATTCAACATAATACTGGAACTCCCTAGCCACAACAATCAGATATAAATAAATGGGATCCAAATTATTAAGGAAGAAGTAAAACTTTCCCTATTTGCAGATGACATGATACTATGTATAAAAAACTTAAATGTTCCACTACAATACTACTAGAACTGATAAATAAATTCAGTAAAGTTGTAGGATACTGAACTAATATGCATAAATCTGTTGCAATTCTATACATTAATAATGAGGTAGTAGAAATGTAAATTAAAAAAACATGCCAATTACAACTTTACCAAAAATATTAGAACACCTAGAAATAAACTTAACAAAAGAAGTGAAAGACCTGCACTCTAAAAACTATAAAACACTTATGAAAGAAATTGAAGATGACCCCCAAAATGGAAAGACATTCCATGATCATGGATTGGAAGAATAAATCTTATTAAAATGTCTACATTATCCAAAGCAATCTATAGATTTAATTCAGTCTGCATCAAAATACAAATAGCATTTTCATGGAATTCGAACAAATAATCCTAAAATTTACGGGAACCACAAAAGATCTCAAAGAGCCAAAGCAGTCTTGAAAAAGAAAAACACAACTGGAGGTTATCCCAATTCCAGACTTCAAACTGTATTACAAATCTGTAGTAATCAAGAGTATGGTGCTGGCACAAAAAACAGACACATAGTTGATCATGGAACAGAACAGAAACCCCAGAAATTAACTCACAATTATATAGTCAGTTGATATTTGACAAAATAGGCAAAATTACATAATGGGGAGAAAGACAGTCTCTTCAACAAATGGTCTTGGGAAAATTGGGCAACTACATGCAAAATAATTATTCTGAACCACTTTCTTAAAACAAAAAATGAACTTAAAATAGATTAAGGACCTAAATATGAGACTTTAAACCATAAAAAGAATACAAGCAATAGTTTCTCTGACACTGGCCATAGCAACATCTTTCTATATATATCTCCTAAAACATAAATAAACTTGGGACTATATCAAGAGAAAAAAAGCTTCTACACAGCAAAGGAAACAGCCATCAAAACTAAAAGTCTGTGTGGGAGAAGATATTTGCAAATGACGTATCCAAAAAGGGTTAGTATTTAAAATATATAAAGAACTTATACAACTCAATACACACAAAACAAAATAAACAATCCAATTAAAAAATGGGCAGAAGACATTAACAGAAATTTCTCCAAAGAAGGCATAAGATGTTCAACATCATTCATCATCAGGGAAATGCAAATTGGAACTAAAATTAGATATCACCTCATACCTGTCAGAATGGCTAAAATCAAAAACTCAAAAAACAACAAGTGTTGGTGAGGATGTGGTGATAAAGGAGCCCTCTTGCGCTGTTGGTAAGAATGCAAACTGGTACAGCCAGTGTGTCATACAGTAACATGGTGTATAACACTGTATAAATAAGTAAAATTAAAAATAAAAATACCCTATGACCCAGCTACTGCTCTACGGGTATTTACCCAAAAAATGCAAAAATGCTAATTGGAAAGGATATATGCACCTCTATTTTTATTTCAGCCTTATTTACATTAGCCAAGATATGGTAACAACCCAAGTGTGCACTGATAGATGAGTAAATAGAGACATAGAATATATACTATGGAATATTATTCAGCCATAAAAAAGAATGAAATCTTGCCATTTACAACATGAATGGAGCTAGACAGTATAATGCTAATTGAAATAAATCAGTCAGAGAAAGACAAATACCATATGACTTCACTCATATGTGGAATTTAAGAAACAAAACAAATGAACAAACTAGAGAAAAAAGAGACAAAGCAAAAAAACAACAACAAAACAAAACAGATGGTTACTAGAGGAGGTGTGAGGGGAAATGGGTGAAATAGGTGAAGGGAATTAAGGGTACTTTATCTTGGATGAACACTGAGTGATATATGGAACTATTGAATCACTGTATTGTATACCTGAAACTAATGTAACATTATGTTAACACTGTTATTAAAATTAAAAAGAAGAAGAAGGTGGAGGAAGAGGAGGAGGAGGAGGAAGAGAAGGAGGAGGAGGAAGAGAAAGAAGGAGAAGGAGAAGAAAGGAAGAAGAAGAAGAAAGAAGAAGGAGGAAGAGGAGGAGGAGGAGGAGGAGGAGAAAGCCCTTTAGGAAAACAGGAAAATAAAGATAAAGACATATGAAAGTAATAATTAAGTTGTGTTATGTGGGGGAACTTAAGGTAGGTTTGCCAGTTAGGAAGCTATTATGGTTATATGTGTTGGAAACAATGAAAGCCTTGACAAAGTTATGCACAAGTAGAGATGGATAGAACACTACAGATGGCACAGATATTACAAAATGGGAATATTTCTAATTTCAAGGGAAAATATAGGAGAGAGAATTTTTTTTTTTTCAAATTTTGTTAGCAGGATAGAACCGCAAATCACATTACTTTCAATATATACTTATGACTTCCAAGACTGTAACCTCAATCTATACTTTTTTTTTTTTTTTGGTTTTGGAAATGATTAGACATTTTCACCTGAATATCTCATAGATACTTCAAATTATGCTCAAGGCTAATCTCCATTGTCCTCTTTCTATATTTCAGTTCTTATCATTAACTTCACTTTTATGTAAAGTTCACAGTTTATTAGACAAGAGTAATTTTTTAAAATAATGTAAATATCTGTTTTTAACTACTATGGTAATTTAAATTCCCCACAAAACTTTTGTATTTTATTCAGTAGACTTTATTAATATGAATTTATAGCATATAAGTTCCTTAAGATCAGAGGTTCTTTATCACTGAGTGTATGTAAGGCAAATAAATGAAGCTGGCTATGACGACAAACTAATTTTTTTTTCACTTGAAAAGGTTTTCTTTTTAATAAAAATATGTAATTTATCTGTGCTGGAGTACATGACTCTAACTTGTCTTTTGGTGATATGTATGTGTGTGTGTGTGTGTGTGTAAAATGAACAAATGTCTTTTGGTGGACATACATGCATATGTGTATATACATATATTTAACAGGAATTTATGAAAGTAATAAGTTAGATAACATATCATTAATGAGATGAGAAGCAATTATTTAGAAACTGTATGCTATAAAATCTACCTGCATTTTTACGTCTGCTTAGTGACTATAATGGTAATTACATTTAGAAGTATGCTCTCATTGCTTTATAAAGAACTGATTTTCGTGTCGTACATCTGATACCAAAGATACCAAGATTATGAGCTTCATGTTCTTTGTCTTTTTATTTTTTTAACTTATTTAAATTCCAGTTAACCTACAATGTAATATTAGTTTCAGGTGTATAATATAGTGATTCAACACTTCCGTACAATACCAGGTGCTCATCACAAAAAATGTACTCCTTAATCTCCATCATCTGTTTCACCCATCCCCTACCCCCTCCCCTCTGGGCATCTCCAGTTTCTTCTTTATAGTTAACAGTCTGTTTATTGGTTTTTCTCTCTTCTTTTTGCTAAATTATTTTCTTTGTTAAATTCCACATAGTGAAATCATATGGTATTTGTCTTTCTCTGACTGACTTATTTCACTTATATGAGCTTTACGTTCTGAGTAAGATCTTTTCTCTATCTCCAAAAGTCTTTATGTGGTTCAGGGATTATCATTTCCCTCTCTGCCTCCTCACTAACATTCTAATCAGGTCTATTTTCCTCCAATTCATTCACACGGCAAAGTACCAAATGACTTGTTCCAGTAGATCTCAGAGGGGCTGATACTACCTTCAGGGACAATTTTGAATATTTGTGTCTTTTGAAAGAGATATGCCTGAGAATGTACATATAGCACTGTATATTATTTTAATATAAATTACTGTTCTCATACTTGTTTTTGAGTTTCAGTTACACATTGCATTGACATTCTTTTATTGGTTTTCTGGAAATATAATTAAGTACAATAAAATTCAGCAACATTAACTATACACTTTGATGAGCTAGACACCCAAGTGCCCCATCATTATTACCATTTTTTAAATGGGGAAATGCAATTTCAGACAAAGAAACAAAAACTCAAAGGGTACCTGTGTGGCTCATTCAGTTATGCATCTGCCTTCAGCTCAGGTCATGATCCCAGGATCCTGGAATCGAGACCCATATCCTCTAACTCCCTGCTCAGTGGGGAGGGGGTCTTCTCCCTCTCCCTCTGCTGCTCCCCCTGCTTATGTTCTGTCTCTTTCTCTCTCTCAAATAAATAAATAAAATATTTTTAAATGGTAATAATGAGGGGATCCTGGGTGGTGTAGTTGGTTGAGTGTCCAACTCTTGGTTTCTGCTAAGGACCTGATCTCAGGGTTGTAAGATCTGGCCCTCCATGGGATACCACTCTCAGCACAGAGTCACCTTGGGATTATCCCACCCTCTCCCTCTACCCCTCACCCCCCTTCCCCATCTCACATACACATACACACACACACACACACACACACACACACACACACACACACTCTATCTCTCCAATAAATAAATAAATCTTAAAAAGTAATAAAAATGGTAACAATGATATATCTTCTTTGAGGTAGTAAAGATTAATGAAAATTCATGTAAAACTTAGAGCTTTGCTCATGGTAGGTCCTCAAAATGTAAGATAAACCAAAATTTGTACCAATTATTATTTTTAGTGTTGGTATATTAGTATTGCTAGCAGTAGTAGTATTTCATTTTTCACCATTTCGCTGACAGGGAGAGCAGGATCTGATGAGTTTAATTGAAAATATATACTAGTAAGTCTGGACTCTAAAACCAAATCTTTTGACTACCAGCCCAATCTTTCCTCCTGTCATGAGAACCACAGAGGCCTTTTGATAACTTTAGTTAAATATTGTGCATTATCTCTAGAAGAGATTCTTGAAATTTGTCTGTATGCATCAGAACCTTTATTATTTGCCTCCCTCATTTTAAAATACTTTTAGTTTTAGAAAAACCTGAAGATGAAGCTTTTGCCTTTGATGGATTTGATGGATTTTAAATAAAAATTGATTTTTTTAATTTATCTGAGAGTGAGAGAAAGAGAGAGAGATTGAGAAAACAACTGGGAGAATGGGCAGAGGGAGAAGTAGATTCCCTGCAGAGCAGGGAGACCAGTGAGGGACTGGATCCCAGGACGCTGGGATCATGGCCTGAGCCAAAGCCAGATGCTTAACTGGCTGAGCCACCCAGGCATGCCAAAATTGAAATTTTTTTATAAGAAAAAAATGATTAATTCAGATTTTATAAGTTTTCTTGAAGGTCTTTGAGGAGAAGAGGTGAATAATGAGTTTAGACATAACATTTCTTTCCTTAATCATTTTATGAGTTAGTTGTCTTATAGTATCTGGTATCTGCCAGGTATAAGACATATTCTTAAAGACTGATCTTTTATTATAAGATCACATTGATGTTATAGTGTGTCTGAATTTAGACAAATTGAGAATTTGGTATCATCACAGATAACTGCTCTGATTTTATAGATTATCTTAGTAAAACATATAAAACTAAATGCTTCTGATGATAAATATAATATTTTAGCATATCAAGACTAAAAGCACTTCAGCATTTATTTTTTTTCTAATTAATTTTATTATAAAGCGCTAAAGACAACTAGAAACATAGGTTAATAATATATCAAAATTCTAGATGTTACAGTGGTTTGGCAGAATCCTGTTACCAAAGCATAAGAAGCAGAGAAAAGGAAACTGTCTCTTTTACAATATCTTCCTCACAAGGGTCTTCTCCCTTCTCAATTTCTTCCTTAAACAATTTATCTAAGTATTTTAATCTTCCTGTCCATATGAGTTGATTACCTTGAAAATTCTCTCCACCCTAAAATTTGGTAGATTCTCTGACGATACTGCTCTTGTAGTTCCCTTTATCAAAATATTTTAGAGGCTTCCTAATCTTTATATTTTATTTATTCATTTGCCAGAGAGAGAGGGAGAGAGCACAAGCAGGGATAGTGGGAAGCAGAGGGAGAAGTCTCCCTGTTGAGCAAAGAGCCCAAAATGGTACTTCATCCCAGAACCCTGAGATCATGACCTGAGCAGGTGCTTAACCAACAGAGTCACCCTGGCATCCCTTGGTTTTCTCATCTTAACAGATTTAAATCTAATCTCTCACCGACTTTCAAAGCCATCCATATCTATTCCACTCTTAACTAATCAATTTTATTGTTAACTCCTCCAAAATGGACTATATGCTTGAATATTTTACAGTGTCACTGCAGTTGTATAAATAGTTTACCATTTTCATCTTAGTCCTAGATGATGAAGCCTTTACTCATTTTGCCTTCCCATCAAATATCTTTTACTAAAGGTCGTATTCCAGATTGTGCTCTATGTCCTCCCTCTACTTGTGGATGGTTGTTCCATTAATTGTAATTTAATTCTTCCTTTAAAAAAGTTTTTCTTTTAATTTGCATATAGTTGAAATACAATGTTACATTAGTTTGCACATTGTACTATGCACAACATAGTAATCCATCTTCTCTATACGTTACGCTACACTCACCACAAGTATAGCTTCAATCTGTCACCATGCAAACCATTACAATATCATTGACTATATTCCCTATACTGTGCCTTTTTTTCCATGACTTACTTGTTCCATAACTGAAATCCTATATCTCCCACTCCCCACCATTCATTTGGCTCATCCCTCTTGCCCCCTTCCTTCTGACAACCATGTTTATTCTCTGTATTGATAGGTCTGATTCTAATACTTTAATTTTACAATCAGTCTACCTTATACATTTTCTTTAGTGGGAGGGTGGTAATATAGAATGCAGTAGCTGATCATGAGCAAGGGTCATTAAAAATACAGTGTTGGGAATCCATCCAGTTAATCAAACTGTAGTCTGTAGACTTAAACCATATGAATGCAGCTACTGGGCTTCCCTAAAAGAAAGATGCACTCATGTACTTCTTTTTTCTTTTCTTTTTTTTTTTTTTTTCAAATCTCTCATTTTATCTAATCACTTATATGTCATCCTCTTATCAAATATTAAGCATATTCAAATATTTCATAAACTGTTACCTATTCCAACGTTATTCAGATTATGCCATAAATATTTTGTTATTTGTCATTTGGTAAGTGTTGAATTTTATTGATAAAAATAATTAAAGTATGTTTACTTTTTCTTCTAAACTATGCTATAAGGTACTTCAATTCAAAGAATTCATCTCATACTCCATAGTTTAATAAGTGCTTTAAACGTTTACACTTGAGTTTACTTCATCAATTTATAATCAGTCCAATTATTAATTTTGGAATATATTCACTGACTTATTTTTCTATTTGTTCTTGTATTATATATTGCTTCAGAATTTAAGAATCTTGAAGGTAAAGATAATTTCTTAAGATTTTACTATACTTCATGAAGACTAGTGTTATGCATGCATTTGATACTTAAAAATCCTTGTTAGTTGACTGACTGATTGAATTAGGGATGAGTTATCTGACTGAAAATGAGATCCTAAGAGAAATATTCAATTAAACTTGGTGCTGAAGAGCTTTACATTTAACTTATGAGTTATTAATTTGAGATGGACCTTTGTGGATGACTAATGTTTCCATTTCTAAAATAATATAATGCTTATTAATTGGCTCAAGTCTAAGAACATTAAGTTAAGTATGTTATTGGAAACATTTATCTCCCCACCCACATGTGGTCTATCCCCAAAATCACAACAGGCTTGGGTGCAAAGCACATAAAAAAAAATCATACTCTTATTAACTCATAGTGCCATACAGGTCTTTTCTCCTTTATGACGTTGCATAGGAAATTTATTCTTATTCTTTTTACTCTTCTCAAATATCCTAGCTTGTCTCTGTCTTTTTAATATGACTTTGCTTCTAATTTCACAAAGACAGCAGAGCTTGTCAGTTCCTAACACTCTTATGTTAGATATGTTTGCCTTTGACTTTATCTGTATGTGCAACCACACTAACAACTATCTAAGTCAAAGAAAATGATATTCAGGCTTATAACAAACAATTTATTTTATCTTTGATTTTCATCTCATTCTCTTCCTAAATATGCAGCATTCTTATTTCACTAAATATCCTCTATATCTTCCTCTACATTTGTTTCTTCCTGTCTGCATATAAATATTTTTAAATTTCTTCCTTCCACAAAATATGCCATTTTGACATTGAATTTCTTTGACATGCCTTTATATATTTCTCCAAAAGTTTTCTGAGTAAAAAGCCTACACTATGAGTCCCAAGATTAGTACCTCCTGTTCACTCAGTGTTTTATTTTAACCTGAATTTTGACCTTATTATCTCACTGAAAATATTCTTGCTAAATTTCTACTATTAATATTCAATGAACACTTTTCAGACTTCAGTTTTCTTGATTTCATGGCAAAATTTGTTACTGTTGACTATTTTTTTTTCCTTCAAACATTTGTTTCACCCTTGTTTTCTCTGATAATTTTCTTTTTCCATGCACACTATACACCTCTGGCCACCTGCTCACAATCTACTCTGTGAATTCCTGTTCATTATGCAGCTCATGAGACTTAATACTCTAGTGGATTCTATATTTTAAATCCTTCTTAACAAACTATATTCTTCCTCGGAATTGATGTATATCTAGGGAGCAATTACAGTACATTTATAATAACCAAATAAATGTCATCTCACTTGCAAACACTAATGGATTGGTATATTTTTGTTAGTTCCCTTACCTTTAAAACCAATACATGATCAAAACTTTAAAGCCATCCAATATATTAAGTTCTAAGCATCTCTTATCAACTGCAATATTTTAGATATTCACTATATCTTTCTCAAAATTTTTTAAAGAGTGTTAGTTTTTTTTATTGTAATTCAGTTAATTAATAAATAATGTATTATTAATTTCAGTGGTAGAGGTCAGTGATTCATCCGTCTTATATAACATCACCAGCCCTTCTCAATGTCTGCCCATCTCCCACCTCCTCCCTTCCAGCAACCCTCAGTTTGTTTCCTGTTTGTTTCCCTCTTTGATTTCATCTTGTTTTATTTTTTTCCTCTCTTCCCCTTTGATCCTCTATTTTCTTTCTTAAATTCTATATATGAATAAGACCATATGATTGTCTTTCTCTGATTGACTTATTTTGCTTAGCATAATACACTTTAGTTCTATCCATGTCCTTGCAAATGGCAAGATTTCAAATTTTTAATGGCTGAGTAGGTGGCCATTTTATATATATATATATTTTTTTTTTTTCACCTTTTCTTTATCCATTCATCTGTTGATGAACATCTGGGCGCTTTCCATAGTTTGGCTACTGTGGACATTGCTGCTATAAACATTGGGGTGCAGAAACCTCTTCAGATCACTAGTGTAATTGTTAAGTTGTAGGGTAGCTCTATTTTCAACTTATTGAAGAACCTCCATAGCATTTTCCAGAGTGGCTGCACCAGTTTTCAGTCCCACCAACAGCATAAGAGGGTTCCCCTTTCTACACATCCTCACCAAAATCTGTCATTTCCTGACTTATTAATTTTAGCCATTCTGACTGGTGTGAGATGGTATCTCACTGTGGTTTTGATTTGTATTTCCCTGATGCCAAGTTATGTGGAGCTTTATTTTTCTTTTATGTGTGTCTGTTGGCTATCTGTATGTCTTCTTTAGAGAAAGGCCTGTTCATTACTTCTGCCCATTTCTTGACTGGATTATTTGTTCTTTGAGCTCTGAGTTTTGAGCCCTTTATCTGATATGTCATTTGCAAATATCTTTTCCCATTCTGTCAGCTGACTTTTAGTTTTGTTGACTGTTTCCTTTCTCGTGCAAAAGATTTTATCTTGATGACATCCCAATAGTTCATTTTAACCTTTGTTTCCCTTGCCTTTGGAGATGTGTCTAGCAAGAAGTTGCTGTGGCCAAGATCAGAGAGGTTGCTGCCTGTGTTCTCTGCTATGATTTTGAAGGATTCTTGTCTCACATTTAGGTCATTCATCTATTTGAGTCTGCTTTTGTGTGTGGTGTAAAGAAATGGTTCAGTTTCATTCTTCTGCATGTGGCTGTCCAATTTTCTCAACACCATTTGTTGAAGAGAATCTTTTTCTCTTCCATTGTATATTCTTTCCTGCTCTGTTGAAGATTACTTGACCATAGAGTTGAGGGTCCATTTCTGGGTTCTCTGTCCTGTTCCATTGTCTATTTCTGTGCCAGTACCTTACGGTCTTGATGATGACAGCTTTGTAATATAGCTTAAAGTCCAGAATTGTGATGTGACCAGCTTTGGTTTTCTTTTGCAACATTCCTTTGGGTATTTGGGGTCTTTCTCATTCAATACAAATTTTAACATTATTTTTCCCAACTCTGTGAAAAAGTTTATGATATTTTGATAGGGATTGCATTGCATGTATAGCTCTAGATAGCATAGACATTTTAACAATATTTGTTCTTCCAATCCATGAGCATGAAAATTTTTCCATTTCTTTGTTTCTTCCTCAATTTCTTTTATGAGTGTTCTATAGTTTTCAGAGTACAGATCCTTTACTGCTTTGGTTAGGCTTTTTCCTAAGTATCTAATGTTTTGTTTTGTTTTTGTGCAATTATAAATGGTTAGATTCCTTAATTCTTTTTTCTGTCTCATTGTTAGTGTATACAAATGCAACTGATTTCTATGCATTGGATTTATATCCTACCACTTTACTGAATTCCTGTATGAGTTCTAGTGATTTTGAGGTGAGTCTTTTGGGTTTTCCATACAGAATATCATGTCATCTGTGAAAAGTGAGAGTTTGACTTCTTTGCCAATTCAGACACATTTTATTTCTTTTTGTTGTCTGATTGTGGAGGCTAGGACTTTGAGTACAATGTTGAACAAGAGTGGTGGTAGTGGACATCCATACCATGTTCCTGACCTTAGGGGAAAAGCTCTCAATTTTTCCCTATTGTCAATGATATTCACTTTTGGAGTTCCTTGATGACTTTTATGATATTGAGGTATGTTCCCTCTATCCCTATGTTGTAAAATGTTTTAATCAAGAAAGGATGCTGTACTTTGTCAAATGATTTCCTGCACTTATTGAGAGGATCATATGGTTCTTGTCCTTTCCTTTATTAATGTAGTGTATTACATTGATTGATTTGCAGTGGTTGGACCACCTTTGTAGCTCAGGAATAAATCCCTTTGGTCATGATGAATAATACTCTTAATGTACTGCCGGAACCTATTGACTAGTATTTTCGTGAGAATTTTTGCAACCATGTTCATCAGGGATACTAGTCTGTAATTCTCATTTTTGGTTTGGTCTTTGTCTGGTTGTGGGATCAAGGTAAAGCTGCCCTCACAGAAAGAGTTTGGCAGTGTTCTTTCCATTTCTACTTTTTGAAATAGAAATAGAAATATTCAGAAGAATAGGTATTAATTCTTCTTTAAATGTTTGGTAGAGGGATGTCTGGGTGGCTCAGTCAGTTAAGTATATGCCTTTGGCTCAGGTCATGGGTCCTGGGATCAAGCCCCATGTCAGGCTCTCTGCTCAGCAGAGAACCTGTTTCTCCCTTTCCTCCTGTTGTGCTCTCTCTCGCTATCTCTGTCTCTCTCCTTCAAACAAATAAATAAAATCTTAAAAAAAAAAAATGGTTGGTAAAATTCCCCTGGGAAGCCATCTTGCCCTGGACTCTTGTTTTTTGGGAGATTTTTTATTACTGCTTCAATTTTCTTGTTGGTTATGGGTCTTGAACAATTTTCTATTTCTACCAAAACTGTTTCAGTTTTGGTGGTTTCTTCATCTCTAGGAATACATTCATTTCTTCCAGATTGCCTAATTTGTTGGCATATATGTGCTTATAATATGTTCTTATAATTGTTTGTATTTCTTCGGTGTTTGTGATCTCTCCTGTTCCATTCATAATTTTATTTATTTGGATCCTTTCTCTTTTCTTTTTGATAAGTCTAGCTAGGGGTTTGTATTAATTTTATTTATTCTTTTATTTATTCTAATTTTATTTATTCAGATTTATTAATTCTTTCAAAAAACCATCTCCTAGTTTCATTGATATGTTCTACTGTTCTTTTGGTTTCTATTTCATTGAGTTCTGCTGTAATCTTTATTAATTCTCCTTTCCTACTAGGTTAGGCTGGATTTGTTATTCTTTCTCTAATTCTTTTAGGTGTAAGGTTAGGTTGTGTATCTGAGACCTTTCTTGTTTCTTGAGAAAGGCTTCTACTGCTATATATTTGTCTCTTAGGACTTCCTTTGGGACTTGCTGCATCCCAAAGGTTTTGATCAGTTGTGTTTTAATTTTCATTCATTTCTGTGAATTTTTTTAATTATTTAATTTACTAGTTGATCATACATTCTTTAGTAGGAAGCTCTTTAGCCTCCATGTATTTGAGTTTTTTACCAAATTTCCTCATGTGATTGAGTTCCTGTTTCAAAGCACTATGGTCTGAAAATATATAGGGAATGATCCCAATCTTTTGGTATAAGTTGAAACCTGATTTGTGACCCAGTTTGTGATCTATTCTAGAGAATGTTCCAGGTGGATTTGAGAAGAATGTATATTCTGTTGCTTTAGGATGGAATGCTCTGAATATATCTGTGAAGTCCATCTGGTCCAGTGTGTCATTCAAAGCCCTTGTTTCCTTGTTGATCTTCTGCTTAGATGATCTGTCCATTGTAGTCTCTGGAGTGTTAAAATCCCTTACAATTATTGTATTATTAATGCATTTATTTAATTTTTTTAATGGGTTTATATAATTGGCTGCCTCCATGTTAGGGGCATAAATATCTACAATTTAGATCTTCTTATTGGATAGAATTTTTAATTATGATATAGTGTCCTTCATCATGCTTTTTTAGTCTTTGGTTTAAAATTTAATTTGTCTGATATAAGGATTGCCACCCCAGTTTTCTTTTGATACCCTTTAGATGATAAATGGTTTTCTACACTCTCACTTTAAATCTGGAGGTGTCTTTAGTCTAAAATGAACGCCTTGCAGACAGCATATCAGTGTGTTTTGGGTGTTTTTTTTTTTTTTTTTAATCTAATCTATACCCTGTATCTTTTGATTAGGGTATTTAGCCCTTTTGCATTCAGAATAATTATTGAAAAATATGAATTTAGTGCTGTTGTATTACCTATAAAGTCACTGCTTCTGTATATTGTCTCTTTTTTTTTTTTTTTCTGGTCTATGTTACTTTGCGCCTCTTTCTTCACTTAAAGTATCCCTTTTAATAATTCTAGCAGGGCTGGTTTAATGAACACGTATTCTTTTAGTTTCTGTTTGTCCTGGAAGTGTTTTATCAATCCTTCTATTTTGAATGGCATCCAACCTGGAGAAAGTATTCTTAGCTGTGTATTTTTTCTAATTTAGCACCCTGAATATATCATGCCAGTCCTTTCTGGCCTACCAGGTCCCTGTGCATAGGTCTTCTGCTACTCTAATGTTTCTACCCTTGTAGCTTATGGACCTCTTGTCCTTAGCTATTTTCAGGATTTTCTCTTTGTCGCTGAGATTTGCAAGTTCCACAATTTTATGTCAGGATGTTCACAAATTTTTATTGATTTTGAGGGGGATTCTTTGCCTCCTGGTCTTGAATGACTATTTCCTTTCCCAGATTAGGGAAGTTATCCACCATAATTTGCTCCAACATAACTTCTGCCCCTCTCTTTCTCTTTCCTCTTCTGGGATACCAATTATTCTAATGCTGTTTCACTTTATGGTATCACTGATCTCTCAAATTCTCCCCTCTTCATCCAGTAGTTGTTTATCTTTCTTTTTCTCAGCTTCTTTATTCTCCATCATTTTGTCTTTTATATCACTAATTCTCTCTTCTGCCTCATTTATCCTAGCAATTAGAACCTCATTTTGATTGCATCTCATAAATACCTTTTTTGATTTTGACTTGATTAGATTTTAGTTATTTTATTTCTCCAGAAAGGGATTCTCTAGTGTCTTCTATGCTTTTTTCAAGCTCAGCTACTATCTTTATAATCATTATTCTGAACTCTAATCCCAACATCTTACTTATAGTCATACTGATTATGTCCCTGGCAGTCAGTACTATCTCTTGTTCTCTTTTTTGGAGGTGAATTTTTCTTTTTTGCCCTTCTATCCAGAGAAGAATAGATGAATGAGATAACAAAATACTAAAATGACAACAATGACCCCAAAGAAATATACACTAAATGAATCAGAAGAGACCATAAACTGAAAATAAATAAATAAAGAGAATAGAGTCAAATAAGTAAACATAACAGAGCAGTATACTGGATCCTGTGTGTATTTTGGTCTGTTTGTTAGAAAACTAAATCTAGCAAAAGTTGATCTTACACTAGTTATAAAATTAGTGTAAGGAAGAAAAACATATATGTACAAAAACAGAATTAAATACAATGAAAGGATTGAATGTAACCATAAAAATGAAAAATAAAAGATAAAAAAGAGGAGAAAAAGAACTATAAACATATATGTGACCAGAATAAAGCAATATACTATATCCTAAGTGTATTTTAGTTGGTTTGTAGAAGAAACTACATCTCAAAATTGTAAAGACAAAAAAAAAAAAATATATATATATATATATATATTTTTATATATACAAAAATAAAGTTAAATACATTGAAAAGATAGAATGTAACAGTAAGGGTGAAAATTAAAAATGACTAAAAAAAAAAAAAAAAAGGAAAAGCAGAGAGAATATGACCAGACAAGTGAAGAGAACAGAGTGATACACTAGATTCTGTGTGTATTTTGGTCTGTTTATTAGAAGAAACTGCATCCCAAAATTGTAAGGAAAGAAAAACATATATACACAAAAATAAAATTAAATAAAATGAAAGGATACAATGTTAGCATAAAAATATAAATTAAAAAAAAGTTGATTATATAAGGAAGAGGTTGAAAAGTGAAAGAGAAAAAAATTAAAATTAGAAGACTTAAAAATCATGGGGGAAAAAAAATACATGAATTCTACATACTATTTTCCCCTAACATTGGAGTTTTGCAGTTCTCTGTGATCAGTAAACTTGTTCTTAACTGGATATTTTTGCTGATCTTTGGGGGAGGGATTTGTTGTGTTGATTCTCAGGTTTCTTTGCCCTGGGTGAAATTGTAACACACTTGCCAAGGGTCAGATTTCTTTATGTGGATTTTGTTCCCTGAAGGCTTTCTAGCTCCTTTATAGGATGAGAATGAAAATGGTGGCCTCTCAATCTCTAGCCCCAGAGACATGATCTCAAGGCCCCACTCCTCAGTGCGACCTCTGGGAAAAGCAGTCAATCACTCCTGTCTCCCTGGTCTCTCTCCACACTCTGCTCACCCAGCCTCTGACCAAACATTTCTATCTCAGTCACACAACCCCACTTCAAGTTTCTGAACCCTGCAGACTCCTGTGTTATGCATTCCTATTTGGGAGGAGGGGAGGTCTTACTATGATTCTGCCATTCACTGAGTCCCTGCTTGGAGAACAATTGCTCAACCATACCATTGTTTGTGGTTTATGGCAAACCTTACCTGAGAACCCACTCCTTGTTTCACTGATTGCAGCTGCCTTCTCACTCATCCTAGGAAGTCTGCCACACTCAGGCACTCCCAGTTTTCCAGTGACCCCAGGGATCCTGGACCACCTTGTATCACCTAGGATTCCACCTTGCTCTGGCACCTGAACACCTTTCAAGCAGGGATATTCCTCACTGGATTAGACTTCCAGAAGTTTTGATTTTGTGCTCCACTGCTGTCTCACTTTCTGGTGCTGTCTATGGAAGCTCTCTCCTGCTGTGGTTTATGTAATGATATATTGACTCAGATTTACTTCTCCATACCTCCTACCTTGCAAAAGGTGGTCACTTTTCTATGTGTAGAGTTGGAGAAATTCTTTTCATGGATCTCCATTTGAGTTCACAGGAATTCAGATGATTTGATAGCTATATAGCTGAATTCCTGGGAAGAGATGAAACCAAGATCTTCTACTCCTCCACCATCTTGGACTATACTGTTTAAAACTTCTTAATAGTATTTTCCATTATATTCTTAAAAAAAAAGACTTATTGTATTTATTTATTTAGAGAGAGTGTATGTATGAGTGGGGGAGGGGTTAAGGGAGAGGAGAAAGAGATTGTCAAGCAGACTCCATGCCCAGCATGGAGCCTGACATAGAGCTCCATCTCATGACCCTAAGATCGTGACATGAGCCATAATCAAGAGCCCAACACTTAACCAACTTAGTCACCCAGGTACCCCATCTTTTTATCATATTCTTTACTTCTTTGGCCTCATTTCCCTTCAATCTAGTCCTCTTTTGCTGTGAGTGTAATTCTTCTTATATCCAAATCTG
The DNA here is from genome assembly GCF_002288905.1 of Enhydra lutris kenyoni. Lineage (NCBI taxonomy): Eukaryota > Metazoa > Chordata > Mammalia > Carnivora > Mustelidae > Enhydra > Enhydra lutris. The sequence goes on from NW_019154096.1 coordinate 20,051,581, forward strand.
CTCTTGTTCTCACCTCACTTTTTCAGTTGCTCTGTCTTTCCTTCAGCTGGAAATCCAAATTATTATGTATGGCATTAGAAGCCCTTCAAATTCTGATCCTGCTTTCTCACCAGGTCAATCTCCCATGGCTTTCCAACCTCACCTTCTATACCATGTAGATCCCAACTATGCTATACTTTCTTATGCTTCTGTGATTTTGCTGAAATGTTTTCCCTTTTTTAGGTGAAGTTATATTCCTAACTGGTTCTTCTCCTATCAGGCCCCAACACTTCATTTGTAGCTTTTCAAAACAAAACAAAACAAAAAATCATAATCTTATAAGATTATAATATTACAAATATTTTATATTCATATGCCTTTATGTTCCATAAAAGGCATTGCTTAAATCTGAATATTATTTCTTTTAATCCATAGATATGAAATAATGCAATAAATGATATTGCATGTAGTGAGTTTTTATCAACAGATACTAAAAATACAACTATTACTATGAAGAGTGGTCTCTATTTTCTTTAATTATAAAAATGAATCCACATGAAATGATCAAAATATTTGAGAAGCAAGCATATTAGAAATGTAAACCTAGCTTGAGAGGAAGGACACTTGAATTAGTCAAGTTTTGCCCTACTAATTACTGTGTGACTTCTAGAAAATTACTTATCCTTTCTCAACTTGAGTTCCCTCCTCTGAAAAATGATGGATATGCATTAAATAACTAAGAATTATTTCTTTTTCTTTTCACTTAAAATGAGAGCATGTTATCTTCTATATTATATTCTATAACCCAAAATGTTCATTTATAAGGAAGCTTAAAACATATTCCCAGTAGTTCCTAATTTTCATATTTTCTAGTAATATTTTTCATTCTGTGAAAATTAAGGATTTTATTAAATGATAAAGAATGTCCTCTATTTGATTTTATGTCTGATTCTATCCAGAATGATGGTTTATAGAAATATATGGGCATGAGATGACAGATTACTTGGATAACACATATTCCACCTTAGAACATAGTAAATGTTCAGGGCTGCCTTCATTTTCTATGGCTTTGAAAAGGTCAAAATATTGAGAATTATCTTTAATATTTTTCTAACCCGATATCTTCTTTTTTCATATGTCATGCAATTGTCTAACCATGAAGCTTTATAATTCAACCAAGTTAGTCTGATAAAAGAACTCACATTCTATTAATCATCTAGATTCCATTTGACTGTCTTTTTATATTTTCTGTGTTCCTCTCATTTCAACGAACATGAGTCATGAGTCTAATGACAGAATAAAAAAGACAGAATAATAAAGGCCTATGAACTGAGTGTATTGGATTTAAGTTGTAATTATTTTGTCACTCATTTTTGTTATAATATTTTTTCTAATAGCCACTGAGATACAACTTGTCCTATACATATATTCAATCTAATAATTGACGGAAAAGTAGTTTTTAAATAAAAACTCTAATACCTGATGAAATCACTTAAATATTTTTACCTAAAATACTGCAAACTATATCCATCAAATATAACACTCTTTTACCCTCCCAGCTTTGCCCTTTGTCATCCAACATTGTCAGTTTGCCTACTTTAAGGAAAAATCAAGGTAAATATTTATCTCAGTTAATAATAACAAATGAGATAGGTTAATACTGATAGAAAAGAATACTTTGTGAAAGAATAAATGGGACAGAATATTTAAATGTTGATAATAAATATTTATTAAGAATTCTTTTGTAGGTATTTTTGACCAGGCTTTGAATACAGTCACTGTCCTCTAAGAAGTTAGAGTTTAAGATGATAATCATCAGATGGAGAAAGAGAAAAAAAATATATGTATATACATTATAAATATATATATACATATACATGTGTGTGTGTGTGTGTGTGTGTATACACACATAAACACTTACCTTACACATATTCATGTCATTTATCATTTATACAATGATTATGTTATGTCTTTCAGGAGTGAGAAGAAGTATGGCAATAAGGTGGGAATAGGGAAAATAGCAATGATATCCTCATATCCAAATAGGAGAACATACCTAGTCTTCCAAGACAATTTTAGGAAGCATTCATGGCTAAAGTAATACATAGGAAAATTTAAACTATAGAGAGGATAAAAACAATGTTTCAAATACCTGGAAAACACTATGGGGTGTCCAATAAAGAAAAAGAACTTATAGAATAACTTTTTGACTGACTGGAATGAGTGAAATATAGTAATTTTATGATTATAATGTTTCACAAAATATTTTAATAATTTATCTTTAATAAAAAGCTCTTGCACGGTGAAGAAAATAATCAACAAAACTGAAAGACCACCTACAGAATAAAGAAGATATTTGCAACTGACATATCTGATAAAAGGTTAGTATCCAAAATATATAAAGAACTTATAAAATTCAACAACCAGAACACAAATGATCCAATTAAAAATGGACAGAAGACATGAACAGACATTTCTCCAAAGAAGACATACAGAAGACCAACAGACAAATGAAAAGATGCTCAACATCACTGATCATCAGGGAAATACAAACCAAAACTAGAGTGAAGTGAAGTATCACTTTACATCTGCCATAAGAGCTAAAATAAAGAATGCAAGAAACAGCAAGCGTTGGCAAGGATATGGAGAGAAAGAAGCTCTCATGCATTGTTGGTGGTAATGCAAACTGGTATAGCTATTCTGGAAAATATCATGGAGTTTCCTCAAAAAGTTAAAAAATAGAATTGCCCTGTAATCCAACAAATGCACTACTAAATACTTACCTGGAGAATACAAAAACACTAATTCAAAGTGATACAGGCACCCTGTGTTTGTAGCAGCATTATCTACAATAGCCAAATTTTGGAAACAGCCCAAGTGTCCATCAACTGATGAGTGGATAAAGAAGAGATAGTATATATATATATATATATATATATATATAATGAAATATTCCTCATACATAAAAAAGAATGAAATCCTGCCATTTTCAAGGACATGTATGGAGCTAGAGAGTATAATGCAAAGTGAAGTAAGTTAGTCAGAGAAAGACGAGTACTATGTGATTTCACTCATATGTGGAATTTAAGAAATAAAACAGACAAGCAAAGAGGAGAAAAAGAAAGACAGGAAAATGAAGAAACAGAGTCTTTTATAGAGAACAAACTGATGGTTACTAGAGGAGAGAGGGGGATGGGTGAAATAGGTGATGGGGATTAAGGGCACTTGTGATGAGCACTCAGTGTTCTATAGAAGTGTTGAATTATATACTGGACACCTGAAACTAATATTATACTGTATGTTAACTAATTGGAATTTAAGTATAAACTTTAAAAAATAAAAATCTTATTCTTAAAACAGTATAATTATTAAGAAAGTTAAACAGTCTTCCTGGGAAGAGGCCTGACTCAGAACAGAGGCATAACAAGAGTAGAAATTGAAGTGAAGACCAGAGGTGACAAAAAAAGAGTCTGTTCCTGTGTTTATAATCAAGACTATTTTAGAGAAGATTATAGCATTTGTATCTCCAGTGCTTATCACATTGCCTGTTCACTGTTGACTATTAATTTAAAAATTGTTGCTATCAAGTACAATGATGATGAAAGCACCCCAATAGTATATGGCTTCTGAGTAATTGTGTAAGGCTTTTGAAAAATGAGGTTGTAAAAGTGGGATTACATTTATTTTGCAATCGGTATTGATTGTAGTAAACTGAATGTATTTGGGTGAGATTAGAAGGAAAATTTGTGAGCTATTAATCATCACTATCTACCAAAAATAATCATTTTCAATGTTTCTCATTGTTTTACTTTATGGTATCCATCTATATATTTCTCAAGAACTTCCTTAAATATAAATCACTTTATTTGTTACTAATAGTTATTATATAATGACAATTTTCATGATGGAAGATCGGTATTGTGCTATTTTAAATAATTATTTTCATTATAATTTTAGATATATTTTAAATAATTGCTTTTATTGAAATATTACAGATAAATTCCATAGTATTGTAAACATACTACTTATTGTTAATAATTGCTTATTTTTTGGTCTGATTATTTTTTTTTTCCAAAAGCATAAATTCCTTCTCAATACTTTATAATGCATGAGATGATCTGTAAAATTTGTTTTGCCCCCCGGGAAACACCTGTCTCAGACTTTTTTTTTCCTGTAGGTTGCTATACAGTTGCTATTCTGTAATCTGTCTTCACCATTATATTGTAAACCCCTTAAATCCTTTTTTTTTTAATCCCTTATTTCTTGATTCCTTTGACTTCCTCTTTCTTGATATAGTCTCTTGTTTTGGTAACACACACCTCTTCTGTAGTTTCTGAGGGATGAAAACAAAAAAGATGGATGTATTAGTCACAGACCTTACAGGAAAGGGACAATTTTGGAACTTTGAAAACAATGAAGAAATTATTTACAGAGCTGTGGATTAAGGTTAAGGAATCAACAAAGATTGTTCATGTAAGCATGGACTAGCAATACCAGAAAATGGTACCACTTCATTTTTTAAAAAGACCAGGGAATGAAAATGAGCTTACTAGAACAAGAAGGGAAGAGAAATTTTGGAAGAGTAGCTGCCTCACAGTATCTATAACTGTAGAAGAAAACAGCCACTTCCATGATCCTGGTGCCTAGGCAGAAAGAAAATAGGAGCTCAAAGAGAAATATTTTACATTCATCCTCATTTTCTGATCTCTATCTGGTCCCTCCCATTGGCTAAACCCAACCAGAATTCAAAGGGTGATAAGCCTAGATGACTATGCCCTGAGAGGACAGCGTAGTTATGGGACAGATGAAGAGGTTAAGAGATGAAGAATGAGCTTGTGGAACAAAAGAGAATAATTTGTTTGATAGGGTTTTTAAAATTATATATAAATTGAAATTCTTATATATTTTTAAAGAATTTTATTTATTTGTCAGAGAGAGAGAGAGCGCATAAGCTGGGGGAGTGACAGGCAGAGGGAGAAGCACACAGAGGGAGATGTATGCTCCCGGCTGAATAAGGAGCTTGAAGTGGAACCCAGTCTCAGGACCCTGGGATCATGACCTGAGCCAGAGGCAAATGCTTTACCAACTGAGCCACCCATGCACCACAAAAGTCCTAGTATTTTCTTCCTACACCAAGAAGACCCAAGCATCCTGCTTCAGTGAACATTGCCTTTGAACCCAAGAAGCAAAGTTGAATATTGAAGTGAAATGAGGTCATCATGGGATATCTCTTCCCACCCCAAACTTTCTTAATGAGAAGTTCTTGTTGCACTTTTATTTGAATCACCAGGGATTTACTAAATTTAATGAACACCAAGGATTTTACTCAATTGTATATTCTAATTCAATATATCTGGAATAGTGACTGAGATTCTGTATCTCTAAACAGCTTCCAGGTGTGCCAATGTTTCTGATCAGAGGCTTATATTTTGAATAACAACTTTCAATAGGAGCAAGAGTATCAATTACATGCCTTATCTAATACTTTTAAAATTCTTTACCTCTGGGCAAAAAAGTTAAGCCTGGAAAATCTACAAGTCTCCCTGTGAAATCAGAAGTTTAACCAGATAATCTCCAATACTCTCCAAAAACAGTGAATGTGATTCTGGAAGTAGACAAGTTTTTTTTTTTTAACTTTATGATTTAAATTACAAATTATCAATGACTTTCCCATATTGCATATTCTTCTAAAATAATTCAAGGTACAAGATAACAAAGAACAGAACAATTTCAGTGAAAGAATTTGAAAGACCTCTAAACTAAGAAAAAAACATTAAAAAATGGTAAGAAATGTACTATTTTCTTATATATTTGTCATATAAAGATCATATGGAATGAATCCATTACTTTTTGCATGTTAATGTACACTTTAGACCAATGACATTATTAATACAGCAAATACATAGCAAAAATACTGTTTGTTTAAAGAATTATTGACATAGAAATATCAAGATGTCCATACTGATATTGTTATGATTAAAGCTTTAATGTTTTCATTTAAATCACAATGTGCATTTATTATATTATTCTGTATGTAGATCTTTACTTAAAAAATCTATAAGCTCCTTATTTACTGATGCCTACCTGCATCTTGCAACAAAATGAGTCTTTAGAGTCCTGGAACAGCATAAAATGCATGCACACATTTCTCTAAATTGAGGTATATTTAGATATTTTATTGATGCCTTGCATGACCTCATGAAGGATTCAGGAAAAAGAAAGAATTATGAGTCAGAAACTGTTCACCTTTTGTACTATTCCATTGTATCTTTCTCATTGTCTTCTTTTGTTCCATAACCTTCAGAATTCACATGCTGGGTCGCTCAATCAGTTAAGCATCTGCCTTCAGCTCAGGTCATGATCTCAGGGTCCTGGGATCAAGTCCTGCATCCTCGTCCTTGGGCTTCCCATTTAGTGGGGAGTCTGCTTCTTCCTCTCTATCTGTCCCTTCCCCTTGCTTGTGCATGATCTCTCTCTCTCAAATAAATAAATAAAATCTTTAAAAAAATGAATTCACATGCTATATCATACGGTAAGGCCTTTTGAAGCAAAGATGGAAAGAGTGTATCTGCAAGCGGGAACTTTGTTCCCAACTTTGTCTAATAGACTAATATTTTCCTGGGCTTTGTGATTTTTAAAACCCACAATATTTGCCTTTGACCACATGAGTTATTGTTGAGTTAGGTGTTTTCTCTCTATCTCTCACCAAAATTTTATTTGGGTCTTCCCCCATATACATCAATATAGAATAAAATATTTTACATAGATCCTACTCATGAATTTGAAGAAATATAGAAATGTAAATTCAATGAAATGGTAGTGCAGGTTATTCAGAGTAAAATATATATTTCTAAGGAAATCTAGAAAATATATATTTCCTTAGAAATCTATATATTTCTAAGGAAACAATAAAATAATACTTTTTTTAAAAAACAGATCTTTGACAACTTTAATGTCAGCAGAGTCCAAAAGAGAACTTCTAATTCTGATCAAAGCCCCTATTCATTCCACCCCTAAACTTTTTCATCTTATTGTTCTCATTCAGAATAGAGACTCAAATGAGAAGCTAAGCATCTTTTCTTCTCTGAAAAGTATATAAGATTTTTGTGGATCCCTGAGTTTGTGCTTCTCTTTTTTGCCAGCTAAAAATAAAATATTAGCATATTAAAAAAAGACATTTAAAAATGATCATACTTAGATCTAACTTGATTTCTTTAATGAGTTTTTTCTCACCCAAATATCTACTGGCTTGCAATTTTAGCTTGTTTCCTTTCTTTTTCTCAGGGCCATTTTATATTTATATTTAAACATTTTGTTAAAAAAAAAATCTCCTGCAGTACAGTTTTAAAATGCAGGTGTAAATTAATCCACTACTTAAGCACATTTTGGAATGTCTCATTATGGTATTTCAAATCACTCTTAATTTGCATGGAGAATAGTCTGCATTGCAGAATATCATTTTGCTGTTAGCAGTAAAGGAAAGGCACATGTTATATATTCTGAATTTGAATAAAATTTCCCTAAGCCAAATTGAATCTTAAAATTATGTGTTGTCTTTCTTATCTGCCTTTTAGAAATAAGCCACAGCTAGAAGAAGTAACTTGTCCAAAACTACAGCATTTGTTAGTAATCACTTCTAGACTAGGACTCAGGTATCATGACTCATTATCTAATGTGCAAGTGATTATCCAATATGTCTATTCAATTTTAGTTTACCAGCTCTAAGCCTGTAGTAGTCATACATACACATGGAATTTATGGCAAAAATAAAACCAATAAATTTTGAACATCTGTTTTCAAGCTAGTGTAGGAAAAAGAAATACTACTTAGAATTATAGTGATACTACTTAACACATGCTTTTGTTTGACACTTAATGAAAATATTCTTTTATCATTTTACTTCTAGTTCCTTGATTTAATACATTAACATCCTAGCTGAATCAGTATCTGTGATTTGATTGGAATGACAGAATATAGAATTTGGATTCAGAGTGAATCAGATGCTCTGGGTGTCCTGCCTGGATTCCAATTATTTAGCTGATGTATCCCGCAGATGCTGCAATTATATCTTTCCCAGAGGCTTGAACATGGTAGATGGAAACTGTCCCAATGGGAGATGCTTGAGAAGCTGTGTGCTCTTCCCACTGGATGACCTCTAGCCAATCATTGACTCAAGTATGGGTATAACAACTCGGCTGCCTTTTCTCTAGGTAAGAGAGCCTTTGTCTTGCAAGTCACATTCCAGATTTCCCATAGGATCATACTTTGCTAGACTTGTCTTGCAACCGTATCTTGTTTACCTTTTTTCTAATATTAACCTGCTTTACTCAAGCTTTACTTCTGAGAGCACCTATCATCTGTTCAAAAATCTCTGTTTCAGACTCTAGTTTTAAGTAACCTGTGTCTCAGATGGTGACATGTGATATCAGTCCACTGCTGGAGGAACTCAAAGGCTCTGATGCATCGAACAACTATAGCAAAAATAAAATCTAAATTCTATTGACTGAATCAACTCATCCACATTAATGGCCTAACAGAAGATGTGTGTCCATTTCCAAATGTAAACTTTACTCCATTTTCTACTTTTCCTCTGTATATGACAACTGTCATTGCATAACAAATTTTGGAGAAATCAATAAAGCAAGAAATAATTTTTAAAAAATCAGTTTCAGATAGAAGAGATACTGGAGCTACTGGTCAGGAATTATAAAATAACTCTACCAATATGTTAAAGGGTTTACAGAAAAAGTTAGACAATGTGTGTGAATAGATGAGCCATTTAAGCTGAGAGATGGAAATTATTGAGGGTCACAAAAAAATTCAAGAAAAAATTTTCAAATATGAAGAATGATAAATCAGCACACACAGCCAAGGTAAGAAAAAGTGACCTTGAAAATAGATAAATAGGAATTATCTATCTTCCTAGGAATTACCTACACCAAAAAACAAAGAGAGAAAGGAATAAAAGAAAAGAAAATGAAACACAACAGAGTATCCAAGAGCTAGGGGACAATATCAAACATAATAACTTTTGTATAATTTGAGTTTCTGAAAGAAAGAAAGATAGAAAGACAGACACAGGAACTAAGGAAGGAAGGAAGGGAGGGAGGGAGGGAGGAAGGGAAAAAGAATAGAGAGAGAGAGAGAGAGAGAGAGAACAGCACATATCTAAAATGAAAGAGCTCCAGGCAAGATCTAAAAAATAAATAAATTAAAAAAAAAAAAAAGGCAAACTGTACACTGAGTCTTGGTGTTAAGATGTTCTGTTCTTGGTATTTGAATCAATCCTCCTAGAAACCAAAATGTGCATTCCATCTATCGTGATCTTGTGTGGAAAATTGTTTCTACCTCACCTCAAATGGTAGCAGATATCTTAAATCTGGAGGTTTCTCTACCTCCTGCCTAGAGGAAGATGGGTTTGCTTCCTCCTCTCCTGCAGAAGCACTGGCTGTTTTCTTGAATCATGAGGACCATAGTGTTTCCTGCTCTTCCCCCAACAGTTGAAGACTCCTTTCATATGAAAGAAGGGTCTCCAGGTATGGGTGATATTTGTTTCTGGTCTCTAAGAACAATCAATAAGCTCCCACATATCTGTGTCACCAAGAGACTCTCTACGTTCTTGTTTTTCCCCAAATTTCTCTTATGAATACCCAGTGGAGGCTCTTGGGAAAAAGCTGGCAAGTGACTAGGAAATTACCATGTGTCTGATCTTTGGTTTCTTTTCTACACTGGCATGCTAAGCCAACTCAGCCTTTCTTGATTTGCTGACTTTTCAGCTGAATTCTTCTCACCTGTTTATATGACAGCCACTTCTTTTACACTCTGGCAAATATGAAACAATTTGTTGGTCTTCATCACCTCTTGGAGAAATTTAGATTCAGTTAGCCCAGGTTACTTGGATCCTTGGCTCTCTAATAGACTCAAGAGAATTTATGATTTTTGTATATTTTCCAGGTTTTACTTGTATAGGGTAAATGTGACATTTTCCTGTGGCCTCCCACATCTTAAATAAAAGCAAAATTCACAGAATGCACTTTAAGTGATAAAATAGGCCTTCTTTCCTAAGATACTAGGAAAATACAGGTAAATACTTGATCTTCTTCCATGCCACTTTGGAAAGGGAGTTTATTTTCCCCATTTGTGCTCAGCTCCCCTCTTTCCTGTATGGTCTATGGGAAGAGGACAATGTTTATTAGCCCTATGTGACATTTATTGATGCTTATCTTCCTCTGAAATATAAGAAATTACAATTCTATGAATATGTGTGTGTGTGTGTGTGTGTGTGTGTGTAAATTAGGGTAGACAAATATATGTTGGAAAAAGATGGAGTGTACCTGGAATTGGAATTGATAAATTGTACCAATATCATTTTAAATGGGAGAGAAGATAATACTTAGAAGCAATACTTAAGAGTGTATAAAAGTGGAAAGAGATCTCTAATGACATACTAGAGATCTGAGTCTTTAAATTCCTACCTGGAGATCCAGGAAACTCACTCAATTTCTGTACCACAACATCTAATTTTTATCTACGTATTTGTCAGGGTTTGTATACTAATTGCATTGGCTAATATCTGTTTCATTTATTATCTTCTCTCTTCTGCTTAGAAAACTGCTAAGGAAATAATAAGAGCTCTGAAACTGCCAGTGCCCGTTGAAAATACTAAGAAATTTGTTTTAAACAAGAGTGAAAAATGTGTTTTTAAAATTAATTTTTACAATGAGATATGAACAATTTTATAAATTACTGAAGATTTTAAAGCTATTTAATGGAATAAAATTCACTATGTCTGCAGGAAAACTCATTGCTGACCTCATTTGCAGTTAGGATCAAATAAGAAATGTAAAGCAAAATAAAAATAATTATTTATGCTATGCAATTGAAAGTTTATAATCTGCAAAATAATTCAATTTTCTGCTCAGCTTGTCTTCCATTCTGTATAATAGGATTTTAATTTACGCTTCCTACCAAGTACCTAAATGGCAGAGAAAATAAGATAACAGTTAACCTATCACTGAATCATTATTGAAGACATCAAAAAGAAAAAGAAAATGCAATATCAATAAGACAGTTTAAACTAATGCTACAATTCTATTTAATTGATTAACCAGCTATTAAATTCTTCAATGAGGTGAGGCATTTTAGAGAGTGGAAGGTGGGAAAGACATTTACTTCTCTGGGAAATAAACCATGAGAGACATGAGAAACCCTGAAATGGTAGATTTCTACAAATTTCACAGTGACTATTGTTAAGTACCCCAGTAAGAATTTTGGGAAATTATTTCAGGAAAAGGGGTAAGCAAAGCTTATCTGGCTCAGTAAAAAGCAAGAAATTCTCTCTGTTTGAGCCCACAGGTTTCTGTGCCACTCCCCACCCACATTGGTTTGATGGGAGGTTGTCTTGTCTCTTAAAAAGAGGAAAACAAAGTCTTCCTGGACTCAGGATTTGTTCCCAAACAGACTAGAGGTCTGCTACTATTTGAGGAAATACAAGGAACCCTTTCCCACTCAAAACTCATCACAAATATGAGCTGTGTGTTTGCTAAACAAAGAGAATGGCAGGAATTCAGAGAATGTCTCAAGCACAAGGTCTGGGGCACACAAGTCTCACAAAAGACTGAGGCTCAACCAGGAACATGAAGAGCTCACTCAAACCCGTCAGGACTGATCAAGTAGCAAGTAAGAGGCTACCACTCAGTGAGGAACGAGTCTAGGCAGAAACCCATCCGTGAGTAGCATAGGCTTGCAGGGATTCTCGAAAGCTACAAATGCAGTAAAAACACAATAAAAACATTTCATCTATGCAGACAACACACTAAATTAAAAAAGAGCCCACATAGAATAATGAAAGAGAATAGCAATATAGGAAATAGATCTGTACAAATATATGAACAGATTTGTGGTAAAGATACACAGGGATCATTTTCTTTTAATTCATTAAAGAGAAGATAATGTTGTCAACAAAAGGCACAGAAACAATTGGATTTCCCTATACAAAATGAGATCTTTGACATATGCTTCGCATATACAAATCAGGCCCATGGATCATCGGCCTAAATATAAAAGACAAAACTATGAAACATATTTGAGAACATGTAATGGGAAATCTGTGTAACAATGGCTTTGATAACAGGTTTTCATATAAAGATCAAAAGTACAATTCACAAAAGGAAAAATTAATAACTTAGACTTTATCCAAGCTGAACAATTTTTCTCTACAAAAGATACTGTTAAATGAAACAATAGGCCACAAAGTAGGAGAAAATATTTCCAAATAAAACTCAACTATAAAAAAATAAAAATAAAAAAACCCACAAAATACCTATACAGTCACTATATGAGCCAATGTAGATATATGAGTGACATATAGTCAACATCATTCATCTTTAGAGAAATACAATCACTACACAATTACTAAAATGCTTAATTTAAAAAAAAATGGAAAATGTTAATTCTGGAAAATGTCATGAGCAAAAGAAGCCCTTAGTGGAATGGCAAATGGTACATTCAGTTTGAAAAACAGTATGGTAGTTTCTTATAAATTTAAACACATACTTACCACACATTATAGCTGTTTCACTCCTAATTCTTGAGTGTAGTGACTCAGAAATTTAAGGTTTACATAAAAATCTTTGTATGGATGTTTATGGCAGCTCTATTCATAGTCACCCAAATCTGAAAACAATGAAGATGTCCTTTAATGGATGAATTAAATATATATATATATATATATATATATGGCTCATACAGTAGGCTACTAGTCAGCCATCCTTAAAAGAAAAAAAAAAAAATGAAACAAACACAGATGGCAAAAACAACAAAAACTTGAAACACTGATTCACTCAAATATATAGATTACTCTTGAATACATTTTGCTTGGTCAAAGAAGTTAGACTCAAAAGACTACATGTCATTAATTTGCCATTCTGAAAAAGGCAAAATGATAGGGACAGAAAACAAATCAATGATTGTCAGTGGTTGGGAGAGAGAGAAAGTTTGAGTATAAAGGAATCACAAAAGGGATTTTTGAGGTGATAAAACTCTTCTGTGTAGTATTATTAGTGGATATTCTACTTTACACATTTGTCAAAATCCATAAAATTGACCAAAACAAAAAGTCAACTTTTTGTACTGTGTGCAAATTTTTTCAAAAGTCAACCAACATGCCAGGTAATCACAGGATGGAATGTATACTGTAACAAAAAGTATAACTATATTATAAATGTATGATATAACCTTCCTGAAGGAAATGCCAAAGTAGCTGATCTAAGTAACTTTGGAAAGCAATGCTTTGACTTGATACCATAAAATTAAAGACAGAAGGAACTCAGTCTTAATATTGCACTCAGGTTTATAAATCTGTTCCTAATGGTAAATGGTAATGTTTTCTCAATTCTAAAACCAATTTACATGTATTAGTATACACACTGAATATGTGAGTAGTCTATCATCTATCTATGTACTCATCATCTATCTATAAATTAATATAAACATGAGCCCATACTGATATCTCTAATTCTAACCCAGCCTTACTTCTGCTCCCCTCACCTCCACTTGCTTATTTATAACTTCTATCATTGACAGGAGAAATCTGCTCTGAATCCCCTCAGCTCAAAATAAGATGATACTTTAATTAAATTATTTGTGAATTCATATCATGGATTATTTTGAAGTCAGGAAATAGCATTAAAATAAGTAAATAGTAATTGATATAACAATGTATAGAATTGAATATACACTGTGTACATGAATGTACATGAATATTTAGAACAGCATATCTTTGAACATCAGAAAAAGTAAATGGCAACATAAGAAAACAGTTGGGGGGCACCTGGGTGGCTCAGTCAGTTAAGCATTCAACCCTTGATTTTGAGTCAGCTTTGATCTCAGGATCTTGAGACTGAACCCAGGTTCTGTGCTGGGCGTGGAGCCTGCTTAAGATTCTCTCTGTCCCTCTCCCTCTGCGACTCCCCCAGTTCTCTCTCTCCTGTGCTCACATATTCAAAATAAATAAATAAACAAACAAACAAATAAATAAAAAGACAATTGGCAAGAGACTGGATGAAGATATTGGGGTAAAAGTTATGCTGAGAAATACTAAGCAGCAGTTGAAGTGAATAATATTGCCATATAGTGCAGCACTATTTGCCCTATCATTCTCTGCTTAATGTGACATCTAAATATAACTATGAAAATGAAAGTGTGGAACCAAAAACCACAAGTGGTAGTAGGCAGGATGACAGAAGGAGAGAACTGGTAAGTCATTATAAGTTTTGTAAATATTCTGGTGGTGGTGGTTTCATGGTTGTTTGATATTGTATTATCCATAAAAAAATTTAAAAAAAAAGGAAAAGGATCTTTCTTGGATGAGTATTAAGATATTTTCATGAATGAAGGACAGTATGTTGTAAATGAACCCTATACAATCACTCTCTCAATGTGTGTGTGTACACACATTCACATATGTATGTGTATGAAATTGCCATATTTGACAATCTAAACTATGTAAATATATATTTATATAAACCAAAGTCTTCAAAATTGTCATAGAAGTCATTTCCATATGGTGTGATCATTACTAATATTTCATAATTTTATATTTAAAATATTTCTCTCAAGACGAGTCAGCTTCATTACCTATGGTAAGAAAAAGTTTTATCTAAATTTTCCTTCCCATTTCTATCAGCCATAATATAGGATACCAGGATTTATGTTATCAACACCAATGATATGGAAAACTAAGCATTTATTTTTTTTTGAAAACTAAGCATTTAAATTAGCAATTAATATACTCCATATCTGAAAAAAAATTCTATACACATTCTATTAATAATTACCTATTTCTATTTTCCATCTAAGAGTGATAATAATGACATGAATTTAATGAGTATCTACAATGCTATATTCCTAATATTTCTTACTCCAATTTTAATTTTCCTCGGCTTAACTTTAAAAGTTAGGTATTGTCAGAGAATGATAAATGCTGTATGATTTCACTGATACATGGAGATCAAGAAACAAAACAGATGAACCTAGGAGAAAGGAGAAAAAAGAGAGAGAGAAATAAACTGTAAGAGACTCTTAACTATAGAGAACCAAGTGAGGGTTGTTGGAAGTGGGTGGCGGATGGATTAAATGAGTGAGGTAGAAGGAAAGGCACTTGTGATGCACGTTGGGTGTTCTATGTAGTGATGAATCACTGAATTCTACTCCTGAAACCAATATTACACTATATGTTAACTAACTAGAATTTAAATAAAAGTTTAAAAAAATAAGATAAAATTTAGGTATTGTAAAAACAAACAAATAAATAGGCATTATAGTACTTATCCAAATATTTAAACAAATAAATGGGGGCTTGGAGATGAACAATGCATGGCTTCAGTTCTCATTACTAGTAAGTATTGGAGACAGAATGAATTTTGACTGGTCTAACTTCAGTTCCTCTTCACATAAAGGTTCTGCTATAAGGATAGATTCCAATGTGTCCAGTTACATTGCATTTTTATAGTAGAGTAATTTTAAAATACTCTTATTTAACAATTATTATGTTTTAAAATCCTTCTTAGATCATGATCAGCAAAAATCTGGCAATGCAAAAAAGGGTTCAGAAAGAAAAACTCACTCACAATCCCTCAACTCAAAATCAACTCTTGTTATTATTTGGGGAATTTAAAAATTTTCCTTCTTTTAATTCTTGCATGAATAATTCCCTACATTTTATTACAACTTTGCAAACATATTTTTGTGGTTGCAAAATAGTCTGTTGCATTGATGAAATATACTTTATCAACCCCTTATAACTGGATATTTGGATGTTTTTGTAAATATCATATGAAAAATAATACATGGAATTTGTTCACATATATAGATGTTATCCCCTTTTCAGTTTTCTACTTATATGTTTTTATAAGTATTTTATATTCTCAAAGTAATTACAATCTCTTGATATTTTTCAAAATTGCTTCACAAAAGAATTGAGGTTGCACAAATTTCTACTTTAATCAAAATGTTATGACAGGATCACATTGCCTTTCAGGCCTTATTTAAGTATGTTGATGAAATGATTAAAAAAAGTAAGCATTCCTTTGGGAAAAAAGTATTAATATACAGAATGTTGAAAATTTAGTTATTGTAGTCAATATGAAATTTTGAGCAGTAATTTTTTATGAATTGCAAGTTTTAGTAATTTTTAACACCTAGAAGCAGTATTAACTGGTCTGAATTGTACAAATAAAACTTATAGAAGAAACATAATCAACATACACCTTTTTATATTTCTAAATTGGTAAGACTAATCTAAAATTAATATCTGAGTACAGAATTAAAACGTTTTATTTTGCTATAGTTCAAGATAAATATAATGTTCAAGTTTGTGTTATGTTGACCAAGAACTATTTTTTCTTTTGCAAGAACATTGTTTTAAAACTAACCTACAAAAAAACAAAACAAAACACTAACCTATCTAAATCTTAAAATTTAAAAAAAAGGAAATGTCAATAATTTTTTGGAAAAGAGCATTAATGAAGAAACTTATGCTAAGTGTATTTTGGCATAGCGTAGAGGGAAGCTGATTGTTGTTGATGTTTCTTAATCATTAAACTGTTTAAACATATTATACAATATTTGCTATGAACAGATATCCAATTTTAGAAAAATAATCTAATGTGGAAGGTAATCATTATTGCTCATGTAACTTATCTGACTACTTTTAAATAATTTATTATAGATACTTCATAACTGAATTTTAGCTGTCGACTTACCAGTTTGGGCTGCTATAACAAATTACCATAGACTGGGTAGCTTAAACAGCAAACATTTATTTTTTATAGTTCTGGAGGTTGGTGAGTCAAAGATGCTGTCAGATCCAGTATCTAGTGGGATCCACTTTCTGCTTTGCAAGTGGCCATCTTCTCACATGCAGAGAGCAGAGAGAGAGCAAGTTCTTTTGTCTCTCTGTCTTTTTCCTTTTTTTTTTTTTTTGAAGATGGCAATAGCTTATTTTTCCAGCTTTATTGAGGTCTAGTGGACAAATAAAAATTGTGTCTATTTAAAGTACACAACCTGATGTTTTGATATACATATACATTGTAAAATAATCACCATAATCAAGCTAATTCACATATCTCTCACTTTATATAGCTTCTATATTTTTCCCTTCTTTCTTCTTTTTCTTTACCTTTCTTTCTTTCTTTCTTTCTTTCTTTCTTTCTTTCTTTCTTTCTTTCTTTTTTCTTGGTGGTGAGAACAACTAAGATCTACTTTCTTAGAAAATTTCAAGTATACAATAATATATTGTTAAACAGTAATGTTAATATGGCAGTATAGTCATGCCAATACATTAGATCTCTAGAATTTACTTATCGTACTAACTTGCATAACTTTGTGGCCTTTGACAAATATCTCCCATTTTTTGTATGTGTATATATCTACATAACCACACACACACACACACATACACACACACACACAATTATATACACTGTAATTTCACACACTGATTTCATTTCTTTCAGATACATACCCAGGTGAGATTGCTGGATTTACAGTGCTTCAATTTTTAATTTTTGAGCATCCTCCATATTGTTTTCCTTTGCAGTTGTACCAATTTACATTCTTCCATTCTCTAGGTTGCTTTTTCACCCTGTTGTTTGTTATGAAGAAGCTTTTTAGTTTGTTGCAATCCTATTTGTCTTTTTTGCTTTTGCCTGTTCTTTTGGGGTCATATCCAAAAAGTCATTGCCCAGACCAATGTCAGGAAACATTTTCCTACATTTTCTTCTAGTAGTTTTACAGTTTCAGGTCTTATGAGATAAAAGTCCAATTTAATCTTCTGCATATGGATATAGTTTCCCAATATTATTTATTAAAGAGTCTGTCTTTTCCCCCATTGTGTATTTTTGGCACGTTTGGCAAGGATAATTTGACCATAGATGTGTGGATTTATTTTTTGTCTCTCTAT
Organism: Enhydra lutris kenyoni; assembly: GCF_002288905.1. Taxonomy (NCBI): domain Eukaryota; kingdom Metazoa; phylum Chordata; class Mammalia; order Carnivora; family Mustelidae; genus Enhydra; species Enhydra lutris. The sequence continues at coordinate 20,069,522 of NW_019154096.1, forward strand.
TGTGCTCTATCAGTACATGTGTCTGTTTTTATGTCAATGCCATACAATTTTGATTATGAAACTTTGTAATTTTGAAATTAAGAAGTGTAATGCCTCCTGCTTTGTTCTTCTTACTCAAGATTGCTTTGGCTATTAAAGGTCTTTATGGTTCCATACAAATTTTAAGATAGTTTTTTTATTTCCTATTTCTGCAAAGAATACCATTGGAATTTTGATAGATTGCGTTGAATCTGTGCATTAGTTTACATGTTATGGACATTTTAACAATGTTAATTCTCTGAATCCATGGACACAGGCAGTCTTTCCCTTTATCTGTGCCTTCCTTAATTTCTTTCATTAACCTTATTTTCAGTGAGCATGTTTTTACATCTTGGTTAAATTTATTCCTAAACTAGTTGTTGTTGTTTATTTCTATTATAAATAGAATTATGTTCTTAACTTCCTTTTCAGATAGTTTGCTTTTTGTGTATGTAATTGTGACTAAATTTTATATTTAATTTTGTATTCCTCAAATTTTCTGAATTTGTTTACATTTTCTAAAAGGTTTTTGGTTCATCTTAAGAATTTTCTTCATATATGATTATGTCATCTCCAAACAGAGATAGTTAACTTCTTCCTTTCTGATTTGGATTTGTGTATGTGTGCGTGTGTATGTGTGCATGTAGACATGCACTGGATCTTAGGGGAAAACTTTCAATTTACCCCCATTGATTGTGATGTTAGCTTGGGCTTTTTATACATGCTCTTTATCATGTTAAGATGAGTTCCTTCCACAATTATTTTACTGAGAGTTTTATCATGAGTGAGTATTGAATTTTGTCAATCACTTTTTCTCTGTCTGTTGAGATGATTATTTAGTGTATGTGGAACTATCTTTGGATCCAGGGATAAATCCAACTTGTTGATGGTATATGATCCCCCCCTGCCCCTGCAAAGATTTGTATTTATTTATTTATTTGACAGAGATCACAAGTAGGCAGAGAGAGAGAGAGGAGGAAGCAGGCTCCCTGCTGAGCAGAGGGCCCAATGCAGGGCTCAATCCCAGCACCCTAAGATCACGGCCTGAACCAAAGGCAGAGGCTTAACCCACTGAGCCACCCAGGCGCCCTGGTATGTGATCTCTTAATGTGCTGTTGAATTTGGTTTGTTAATATACTGATGAGAATTTTTGCATTTATGTCAATCAAGGAAATTGACCTGTAGTTTTCATTTCTTCTGGTGTATTTGTCTGGCTTTTGTATAAGGAAGATGCTGTCCCTATAAAATGAATTTGGGAATCTTTCTATTTCTTTATTTTGGAAGAGTTTAAGAAGGATTAGCATATTGGGTCACCTGGGTGCCTTAGTCAGTTAAGTGTCTGCCTTCCACTCAGGTCATGATCTCAGGATCCAGGATCAAGCCCCACGTTAGGCTCCCTGTTCAGCAGGTGTGCTGCTCCTCCCTCTCCCTCTGCTCCTCCCTTCTGTGGCCCCATCTGGTCCTGGGCGTTTCTTTGTTAGTGGTTTTTTTGTTTTGTTTTGTTTTATTAACTGCTCAACCTATTTGATATTGGTCTGTTTAGGATTTCTATATTTCATGATTAAGCCTTGGTAGGTTGTAAGTTTCTAGGAATTCATTCATTTTTTCCAGGTTATTAAATTTACTGGCAAATAATTATTCATAACAGTCTCTTACAATTCTTTGTATTTCTGAGGCATCCATTGTGATGTTTCCTCTTTCATTTCTTTTATTTTTTGAGTCTTTTCTTCTTTCTTAGTCCAGTGAAGGGTGATTTTTTTTTGTTCTTTCAAAAAAAACCTTAGTTTTGTTAACTTTTTCTATTATGTTTTTCTTCTCTATTTGATTCATCTCTGCTCTATTCTTTATTATTTTCTTGGTGGTGAGAACAACTAAGATCTACTTTCTTAGAAAATTTCAAGTATACAATAATATATTGTTAAACAGTAATGTTAATATGGCAGTATAGTCATGCCAATACATTAGATCTCTAGAATTTACTTATCGTACTAACTTGCATAACTTTGTGGCCTTTGACAAATATCTCCCATTTTTTGTATGTGTATATATCTACATAACCACACACACACACACACATACACACACACACACAATTATATACACTGTAATTTCACACACTGATTTCATTTCTTTCAGATACATACCCAGGTGAGATTGCTGGATTTACAGTGCTTCAATTTTTAATTTTTGAGCATCCTCCATATTGTTTTCCTTTGCAGTTGTACCAATTTACATTCTTCCATTCTCTAGGTTGCTTTTTCACCCTGTTGTTTGTTATGAAGAAGCTTTTTAGTTTGTTGCAATCCTATTTGTCTTTTTTGCTTTTGCCTGTTCTTTTGGGGTCATATCCAAAAAGTCATTGCCCAGACCAATGTCAGGAAACATTTTCCTACATTTTCTTCTAGTAGTTTTACAGTTTCAGGTCTTATGAGATAAAAGTCCAATTTAATCTTCTGCATATGGATATAGTTTCCCAATATTATTTATTAAAGAGTCTGTCTTTTCCCCCATTGTGTATTTTTGGCACGTTTGGCAAGGATAATTTGACCATAGATGTGTGGATTTATTTTTTGTCTCTCTATTGTGCTCTATCAGTACATGTGTCTGTTTTTATGTCAATGCCATACAATTTTGATTATGAAACTTTGTAATTTTGAAATTAAGAAGTGTAATGCCTCCTGCTTTGTTCTTCTTACTCAAGATTGCTTTGGCTATTAAAGGTCTTTATGGTTCCATACAAATTTTAAGATAGTTTTTTTATTTCCTATTTCTGCAAAGAATACCATTGGAATTTTGATAGATTGCGTTGAATCTGTGCATTAGTTTACATGTTATGGACATTTTAACAATGTTAATTCTCTGAATCCATGGACACAGGCAGTCTTTCCCTTTATCTGTGCCTTCCTTAATTTCTTTCATTAACCTTATTTTCAGTGAGCATGTTTTTACATCTTGGTTAAATTTATTCCTAAACTAGTTGTTGTTGTTTATTTCTATTATAAATAGAATTATGTTCTTAACTTCCTTTTCAGATAGTTTGCTTTTTGTGTATGTAATTGTGACTAAATTTTATATTTAATTTTGTATTCCTCAAATTTTCTGAATTTGTTTACATTTTCTAAAAGGTTTTTGGTTCATCTTAAGAATTTTCTTCATATATGATTATGTCATCTCCAAACAGAGATAGTTAACTTCTTCCTTTCTGATTTGGATTTGTGTATGTGTGCGTGTGTATGTGTGCATGTAGACATGCACTGGATCTTAGGGGAAAACTTTCAATTTACCCCCATTGATTGTGATGTTAGCTTGGGCTTTTTATACATGCTCTTTATCATGTTAAGATGAGTTCCTTCCACAATTATTTTACTGAGAGTTTTATCATGAGTGAGTATTGAATTTTGTCAATCACTTTTTCTCTGTCTGTTGAGATGATTATTTAGTGTATGTGGAACTATCTTTGGATCCAGGGATAAATCCAACTTGTTGATGGTATATGATCCCCCCCTGCCCCTGCAAAGATTTGTATTTATTTATTTATTTGACAGAGATCACAAGTAGGCAGAGAGAGAGAGAGGAGGAAGCAGGCTCCCTGCTGAGCAGAGGGCCCAATGCAGGGCTCAATCCCAGCACCCTAAGATCACGGCCTGAACCAAAGGCAGAGGCTTAACCCACTGAGCCACCCAGGCGCCCTGGTATGTGATCTCTTAATGTGCTGTTGAATTTGGTTTGTTAATATACTGATGAGAATTTTTGCATTTATGTCAATCAAGGAAATTGACCTGTAGTTTTCATTTCTTCTGGTGTATTTGTCTGGCTTTTGTATAAGGAAGATGCTGTCCCTATAAAATGAATTTGGGAATCTTTCTATTTCTTTATTTTGGAAGAGTTTAAGAAGGATTAGCATATTGGGTCACCTGGGTGCCTTAGTCAGTTAAGTGTCTGCCTTCCACTCAGGTCATGATCTCAGGATCCAGGATCAAGCCCCACGTTAGGCTCCCTGTTCAGCAGGTGTGCTGCTCCTCCCTCTCCCTCTGCTCCTCCCTTCTGTGGCCCCATCTGGTCCTGGGCGTTTCTTTGTTAGTGGTTTTTTTGTTTTGTTTTGTTTTATTAACTGCTCAACCTATTTGATATTGGTCTGTTTAGGATTTCTATATTTCATGATTAAGCCTTGGTAGGTTGTAAGTTTCTAGGAATTCATTCATTTTTTCCAGGTTATTAAATTTACTGGCAAATAATTATTCATAACAGTCTCTTACAATTCTTTGTATTTCTGAGGCATCCATTGTGATGTTTCCTCTTTCATTTCTTTTATTTTTTGAGTCTTTTCTTCTTTCTTAGTCCAGTGAAGGATGATTTTTTTTTGTTCTTTCAAAAAAAACCTTAGTTTTGTTAACTTTTTCTATTATGTTTTTCTTCTCTATTTGATTCATCTCTGCTCTATTCTTTATTATTTCCTTTTGTGACTTAGTTTGTTGTCTTTTAAAAAAAATTTTTCTTAAGGTATAAAGTTAAATTATTTATTTGAGTTTTTATTATTTTTTAGTATAGGCATTTATTTCTATAAGGTTACCTCTTAGAACTGATTTTGCTGCATCCTGTAAATTTTGATATGTTGTGTTTTTATCTCAAGATACATTATAGATATTCACAAATGACACTACAGACAAAGGGCTGATATCCAAGATCTATAAAGAACTCCTCAAACTCAACATGCACATAACAGATAATCATGTCAAAAAATGGGCAGAAAACATGAACAGACACTTCTCCAAAGAAGACACACAAATGACTAACAGACACATGAAAAAAAATGTTCATCACCATTAACCATCAGGGAGATTCAAATGAAAACCACATTGAGATACCACCTTACACAAGTTAGAATGGCCAAAATTAACAAGACAGTAAACAAGTGTTGGAGAGGATGTGGAGAAAGGGAAGCCTTCTTACACTATTGGTGGGAATGCAAGTTGGTGCAGCCAGTTTGGAAAACAGTGTGGAGATTCCTCAAGAAATTAAAAATAGAGCTACCCTAAAGCCCTGCAATTGCACTACTGGGTATTTACCCTAAATATATAGATGTAGTGAAAAGAAGGGTCTTCTGTACCCCAATGTTCATAGCAACAATGGTCACAATTGCCAAACTGTGGAAAGAGCCAAGAATCCCTTCAGTGGATGAATGGATAAAGAAGATATGGTCCATATATACAATGGATAATTATGCCTCCATCAGAAAGGATGAATACCCAACTTTTGTATTAACATGGATGGGTCTGGAGGAGATTATGTTGAGTGAAATAAGTCAAACAAAGAGTCAATTATCACATGGTTTCACTTACTTGTGGAGCATAAGGAATAACGTAGAGGACATTAGGAGAAGGAAAGGAATAGTGAATTGGGGGAAATTGGAGGGGGAGACAAAGCATGAGAGACTGTGGACTCTGAGAAACTGAAGGTTTCGGATGGGAGGGGGTTTGGGGGATGGGTGAGCCTGGTGGTTGGTATTAAGGAGGGCACGTATTGCATGGAGCACTGGGTGTGGTGCGTAAACAATGAATCTTGGAACACTGAAAAAACAAAATAAAATAAAATAAAATAAAATAAAATAAACAAAAAATAAACAAACAAAAAAGGTACGTTGTAAACTTCCTTTTTGATCTCCTCCTTGACCAATGGTTATTCAAGAATGCGGTGTTTAATTTCCACACACTTGTGAAATGTCCATTTTCTTACCATTAATGACTTATAATTCTGTTCCATTGTGGTCAGAAAAGACACTTAAAGTTATTTTAAATTCTTTCTTAAATCTTTTTAAATTGGCAAAGTCTTGTTTTGTTACCTAACATGCAAACTATCCTAGAGAATACTGCATGTGTACTTGAGGAGAATGTATATTCTGTTGTTGGATGGAAAGTTTTACATATGTTAGGGTTCCTGTTGGTTTCAATATTGAAAACAAAAATTGACAGATATGAAGGGAGAAATTGACAGTTATGCAAAGAATATGAGACTTTAATACCCAACTTCAATAGTAGAACGCCTAGACAGAAAATCAATAAAGATAAGCTGTTTTGAACAATAATCTGTCTTTTCTTATAAGAGCACTGATCCCATTTATGAGGGCTGCACCCTCATGACCAAATTATTTTCCATAGGTCTCACCTAATACCATTATGTTGGGAGTTAAGATTTCAACATATGAATTTTGAAGGTACATTAATATTTGGGCATAATGTTTGTTTAATCATGAAAATATGGCTCAGTTATATAATCAAAATCTAAAACAGAGTTACTAAGTGTTTAATAATTCTTAAAAAGATGAATAGTTTCTGTGAAGGGACTTATAAAGACTTTCTTGTCTCTTAAAAATTTAAATCAGAGCTGATTAAAAAATTCATTAAGGAAGAAATAGATGGATTTATTATAAGCCTATTTGATAATGAGCAGTTAATGAATGCTGTTTCTCATTGGCTAGGTCACAAAGCTCACTTGTACCTGAATGACAATGAAATCAACTAGGAATTCTCTTCTTTCCATATAAAATAAGTTTTGATAACTGAGGAATAATTTTAAAATTCAATTAACCTTTAATTGAAAGAATGTAGGAAATATTTTCACCAATATTTATCATAATGCAAAATACAGTATGATAGTCCTAAGTAGCGTGTAATCATAAATCATAAGAATCATAATATCATGTTAACCAACCTTGATGGGATATAGCATTATACTAAAATTTAGGGATATTAAATTTAGAAAGAAAATATTCCACCACTTTTCATACTATTATGTGGTATGCATGTGTGTGTGTGTTCATGTGTGTAAGGGGGTAAGAGATATATCCAATGGACAAATTGTTTTATCTTAGTTATTTCACCTTTAAAATGAACTGCTTGGACCTGATACCCTCTAAGTTCTCTTCCAGTTAAAAAATTGAGAAATTCTATGTTGCTATTGTGATACCTCAGTATATTCCACTAAGTAAACATTGAAAAGCTCTAATTAAAAGAGAGATAATTAGGACCAAATGAGGATCATTTCCCTCTAAATTCTTCCAGGTTTTATTCCAAATGACAGTTGTAAACTGTTTCAAGGAAATTGACTTCTCTGGTTACAACATTATCCCAATAAAAGGCATTTTATATATACATTCAGATCATTTTCTCTTTCACTTCTTTTTTAAAATTTGTAGAGCTTTTCAGGTAGTCATGTGGAGCCAAAAGGAGCCACAGACTTCTGTATACATATACTATCTAATTCAGAGGGACAGTATGAGGGTATGGGAAAAACAGTGGTTTCTAAATACAGATTGTATAAAAGAGGAGCCTAACCTGATTTCATCTTCTCTTTGACTCTTATTATGGTCTGTATTTTGGTAATGCTACACATGAATTTATGTCTAGGTCAACTTCAGAGAAGGATGACTTTATAAAATACAGTATTCCCTCCCACATTAACTCTAACCATGATAGCAAGCCTTATCCTTCCCCTCGACTTGAGATAGGTTTCTCCCTGACTATGGGCCCCTAATCCCCCATCTCTTAAACCATTTATTTTAAAAAACTTCCAATTTAAATTATCTGCCACTTTGAGGTAAACAAATCGTCTAATGTCTTTGAGATTTACAACCCATGAATATCTTCCTTGGTGATGTAGGATCCATCCTTTTGAAATATAATAAAGAAACACGGGGTCCCTGTATTTCAGTGTCTGTGGGAGGGTAAGAGTCTAACTTCTATGAGTATCAATGAGCAAATATAGATGTTCTGATCACATTGACTCACCTCCTCACTACTGCCTTCTACTAGTTTTCTGCTAAACTATCCCAGAACTTAAAAATTCTTCTGTCTTTTTTTAAAGTAAAGTTTAGTCTCATTCCTATTATATGATAATCTTGACACCTGTTGCAATAATTTTGAACAAAATCTTCTTCGCCTGTTTAACTTGTCCAATACATGTTTTCTTTTACAACTCCAAAATAGAAGAAATTACAATGCATGTTAAAGTCCAATTTCCCATTCAAAGATATAACCCAATTAATAAAAAGTGATGTGTTCTAATTTTGATGTAAGTGATGATATGTTGTGATATGGTTCCAAACTTAGAACATTCTTAACTATATGTTTTATTAGAATTCTTCTAAGTAAATTCTTCTAAGTAAATTCTAAGTAAACAATGCATGCTATATATACTTACAAAATGTAGTTGTTCTTTGTATTAGAAAATATGTAATATATTATTATTTATATTAGAGATTATATTCTATTATATATTATATATATGAGAATAATAACAATTTTCCCTTTAGGTTTGCCAAGTTTTACTTTCTTACTTCATAGGACAATAATGTAACTATTCAAACATGTAACTATTTTTAACATCTGTATAATAAAGATATCAATAGATAGATGTATAGTTATAGCCCATTAATCTTTTATTGTCTCTTTTGTTGAAGTTATGAGGCAAATAAGTAACAGGTTTTGAGCACTTAAAGCATACTTTGTAAAGAACAGGGAGAACTTTTAATAGAGAATTGAGAAGAAAACAATAAGTAAGACAAAATAAAAGGAATAGATGGCAGATAGGAACATGTATTTTGCAAAGTCTTGGAGTGAAGTCTTATGGCAATTGGCTTTGATGTTGCATATAGCTTTTACTCAAGGTTGGAGTATTGACATTTATTTGTTTTATTTTTTTTATTGTTTATGTTAGTCACCATACATTACATCATTAGTTTTTGATGTAGTGTTCCATGATTCATTGTTTGCCTATAACACCCAGTGCTCCATACAATCCGTGCCCTCCTTAATACCCATCACCAGGATCATTCATTCCCCCCACTCTTCCTCCCTTCTAAAACTCTTCGGGAAACAAACAGATATTTAACATTTAAATAAAGGGTTAATGTAGGTACTTTAGAGCTGGTACTTCAAGGGATACTCTGGCATAACATCATGTGGGTGAGTCCAAGTCTACTTTGAATTATTTTATTCAATTATTTTATTTAATTATTCAATTATTTATTTACTATCTTAGCATTCCTCTCCCAGCTCCCACTAATGTATGGAAATAGTGGTACTCAACAATATCTAAAAACATGCATCTGAGACAGTTACCCATGGTTGGATTGGAAGAAAAACTATTTTTTAAAAAATGTACTCATTAAGTTTCTTCTGCTAGATCGACTCTGTAATTTTGAATCATAATTAAATAACTGACCTCTGAGGAAAGTGATATATGTATGGGTAGGGCTCCATGAACACCATTTTCTCATCTGACTGAAAACTGCTTGAATTTTTTCCATTTGTTTTGTTTTCCATTCAAATTCAATAGAGAATTCAGGTAACATGGATAAAATCATGAATTTCCTCTGTTGAAACAGTTTTTTATAAATGTTCCACAATAGACAGGTCAAGCCTCCTTGAAGGGATGAATCATGCAGAGATCACATTTGTTTCAACAAATGTCTGTTGTCCTGTGCCTATTGGAGTTTTTTTAATAGAAGAACAGTCTAATTTTTAACCACAGGGGAGCTGGATATGCTATGTATTACTCAATGACAAATATATGAACTCTGTTTCCAGCTTTTCTTTGAAGAATTGCACTTAGGAACTCCTAATTATACAATATATCAGTGAGGAGATATGGAATGACAACTTAAAGGCTTTCTTTCAAATTATGACTGCCATTTATTTTTTAAGTGATATTATTTATTATAGAAGAGTAGACATTCACAGCACTTTGCACTTCTTAAAACTGAAGAAGCTTCCAAAGACCTTAACATCTGAGAACTTCTACTAAGTGCTATGTCAAGCAAATGAAAATTCTAGTGGGTTGAAAAGAAGTGGAAAAAATAGCAAAATTAGTGAACTGTGCTTATACAAAAGAAAATGGACTATAACAACGTGAAAGATGGAAAAACAAATATTTAATGTGTACACAGATTAGGATAGACATTTTTTCTCAAAAAAAAGGAGTAATGTAGTGAATGGAAAATGAAGCAGGCAGAAAATGGATTATAAAGAATTAATGGTAATTGGTAGAAATTTTGAAAGATAAATTTTGAAGGTTGGAATTTTTTATCATAGAGTTTAACATTTTAGTCTGCCTTTTAGTACTGGTTATTTAATTTACTAAAATGATGCTTTATAGTATCTTTTATTTGGAAATGATTAATTGCTTTAATTTGGTATTTATAGCCTCTTTTTTTCCTCCACACTTCAAATGTTCCAAATGTGTTAAATAACATTCAGAAGGTGTGATTTATTATAAAGGTGTAATAAAATATGTTGAAGTCTCTGAGGTATACTTCTCGGTGTCAGGTATCCTTTCCTCTAAGTGAAGATAAAGTGAAAACACCATTGCCTTTTGAATAAGACCTTCCTGGATTTTACCACTATAAGAATTCTAGCCTCACTAATATAGTTGTGTTAATTAATTTCTTTGGATTTCTTCTTCTAATTTTTAAATAGAAATACTAATGCCAATACATGAGTATTAATTAAGATGATATGTATTCCTACAGGAGAGGAGATGATCAATAAATTGAAGCTATAGTAGTCCTTTTTCTGTTGGGTAACAGAACTAGTGATTGTGATATCCTGCACTTAAGACTGGTGGTATGCCACAGGAATCTCTTTAGAGCTTTATAAAAGATAATCTCCAAAAGAAAGTCAAGAAAATGCTATATGTCCATGCACCAAGTTTCCTGTGGAATTTATGTTGTTTTAATTTTGCTCAAAGCATTATATAGTAATTTCTCTTATTTTCTTAAAGGAAGGGACAAATTATTATCTACTTTCACTGAAATTCCTTAAGAAATTCTGGAATGTGAATTTTGCTGCTTCATCCCTTATGTTTTATTCCAATTTTCTGATGTTGTTTGGGCATGTTAATTTCTCCAGCATTGACTCTTAGAGGTGAATGTTGACCTAGTGGTACTATCAGTTGTACCATGATCATTGCATCATTGGAGAGAGACAATTGATCCTTATTTTTAGTTCTTCCAGAAAAATATGTCATCTGCTTTAGTTACAGCAGACACTTCTGGTTAGCTACACCAATATCTGTTCCCAGATTTGTTTCTTTGGCTATATTTTGGCTACTTGTGGATACTATTGGCCAAAAGATGGTAAATGAAGTTTGCTTCTGTTTTCCTAGAAATTTCTCTGCACTTTCTTGAAATAGGTGCTATCTTACCTTCACATTCTTCTTGCTGAAGATGGTTGTAATTAACAGAAGCAATGAGTCATCAGCTCTGACAACTTGAGTCCTGAAATCAATCCAACAGATGACTTGCTTTACACCTCTTGTTATGTGAGCAAAAACAATCTATTTGCTCAAGCTGTGCAAACGGTTTTCTGTTACCAACAGCTAAAATATGATCTGATATACTTCACTATGTAAATTTTCCTTTCTGGCCTTGAATTGCCTCACAAATAAAAGTAAATGTGATGGTTAATTTTATGTGTTAAGGATTGCCCAGATAGCCCATAAAATATTATGTCTGTGGTATATCTGTAAGTGTGTTTCTGGATGGGCTTGTCATTTGAATCATTGAACTGAGTAAAGTAGATTGTCTTCACCAGTGTGAATGACATCATCTAATCTATTAGACTGAATAAACAAAATGCAGGGGAAAGATGAATTCACCCCTTTTTCTTCCTCCCTGCTTGAAATTAGTCATCCATCATATGCCTTTGAATTGGTATTTACATCATCAGCTCCCCCTCCCCTGGTTCTCAGACTTTCAGACTTGGACTCGAATTATACCACTGTCTTTTATGGGTTGTCATCTTGCAGACGGCAGATCATGAGACTTTCCAGCCTCTATAATTGAATGAGTCAATTGTTCATATGTTATTTACATATTAAATATATTATATTCACATCCATAGTTCCTCTTAGTTCTGTTTATCTGGAAAACCCTAACTAATATGGTAGGGATCCAATAATGGAACAAAAATAGGATTTTAGTCTCCAATATTTTCATTCTTATTTTTTGCCATGTTTGTCCAAATCAGGTTATGAGGACCAACTGAGAACCGAGAACACAAGACTAATCTATAAATAAATTTCAATTTTAATCTTGTTAATTGCATCTCTTTCTAATTAATTAATGGTCAATTTTAATAAATCATTGCTTTTAATCAGCTTTGCTAGAAATTGAATTAGAGTAATTATTTTTTACTATTCTGACATGTTTTCCTTGGTACTATGTCTCATAAATTCATCTTTGTATATGATTTACTAGAAAAAAATGTCCTGCAAATAAAGGATATGATTTTGCTACCAATCTCTAGTTAAATTCATACAATGCACACATAAAATTAATAGAGGATGGCCTATCATATATATATTTTTTATTTCTTTCATTTCTCCATCTCTGAATAATTTGTTCTTCATAGTACCAATAGAGCTTTGAAAAAAAGTAACTGTTGGAATTGATTTGCTTGTGCAGTTTAAAGAAAATGTGGTAGAAAAGTTTCTATGTGATATCTTTGCTATAATAATTATATATCTTACATATGCTGGGGAGGAAAACTTTCCCTGCTCTTCAGAATTCTTCTAGCTGGTCTAAGAATTACATTGACATAAGACAGGTTAACAGGAGAGGAAAAAAAAAAAAAGAATATGAGTATGAAGAACCAATAATAAAATTGAGACCAAAGAGGCAACAAAGGCATGAAACTTTTATGAATTTTAGAAAAAGAAATATAAATTTGTGAGAAATTGACAGAATAACAACAACAACAACAACAACAAATCCTTATGTTTAGGACCTTCAATTAATATAGAATTTTAAACACAATTTGGATCGGGATAATAAATTAATGAAAGTGACAAAGTTTGTTTATATAGGCTTCATTGGCCCTGAATTTCCTATCTTTCATGATAAAGATGTCTCTTTACCTCCTGGTATAGGGAGGATACATTTTACATCGGAGAATTTTTTGCTTTCAGGAGACAAAAGAGGATCAATGTTTTTGCACTGGCTATTTCTTAAGTAATTTTATTTTTTATTTTTTAAAATTTATTTTATTTTATTTTTTATTTATTTTGACAGATAGGGATCACAAGTAGGCAGAGAGGCAGGCAGAGAGAGAGAGAGGAGGAAGCAGGCTCCCTGCTGAGCAGAGAGCCTGTTGTGGGGCTCAATCCCAGGACCTGAGATCATGACCTGAGCCAAAGGCAGAGGCTTTAACCCACAGAGCCACCAGGTGCCCCTCTTAAGTAATTTTAAATTAAAATAATTAACATGCCATTGTGGAATATTTTGTGGTGGCATCCCTAGAGCTCTCACACATGCAATTCTGCTATCTTTATTATCAAGAGAGTATGAGTATAGATTTATAGGTGTAAGAAATTAAACACAAATGAAAGAAGAAGAGATTATATTGAATTTGTAGCATTGGCCTCATTGAGGTAGAAAAAAAAAAGAATTCTTAATTGGATTTTCTTGTCTAAACACAAGAAAAGCTGTAAAATGTGAATAAATAAGGGAAAGTATGAAAGAGATATAATTACTTATTTATAAAAGTTAGATTTCGAAGGCAAAAGTGGAAGGTATAAGCCACATCCCAAGCAGATTTAAATTTGAGCTAAATGATTGACACAAATGTACCAAAATATACAGATAAAAGCTGTATTACTCACGTAATATCACATAGTAACTTAGTAATTATTAATCTAGACCCTTTGTATTGGGACTGGTTTATCTGGGTCTTAAATTTCAGAAGAACTCCATTTTCTTTTTTCACATCCTCACTGAAGTCTACATGTCTTTGAGAGAAACGTGTGCTACAAATTTGCCTCCTAAGGTAAGAATCAGGTCTAAATCACTCATAAGAAAGATTTCTTCTTAAACTACAGGTTTTAACTCTTTTTAGTGCTATAGTTAATCATAGTTTGAATTTTATCACTCTGTCTCACTTGGTATAATTCTTTGGACTTAAGAAAGGCAATTAGATTTTTTTGTTGCTATGACGTTGTTTGATTAAAAGCCTTTGTCATAAAGAACTCCCTTACACTGGAGAATGTATAAACAAAACAACACAAAATTACATGGCATATGACTTTCTGGTAGAAGTGTGAATGTGAAAAATACAAAGAAACTCAGCAAACAGCAGTAAGATGCTAACTAATGGCAATAAAGTGAAGTGGTAACAAACAAAACCCATGGTTAAATAGAAACTATGGTATAGGGGAGAAAAGAGTTATAAGTGGAACAGAAACTGACTGAGTCACCACAATTGTGATTCATTCAATTTAGGTTTTATCTAGAATGGCATTTCAATTTCTTGTGGCATGACTGTACCACTATTGATAGACTTCCTTGTCTTCTTTACTTCCCCATGCATCCTTACAATGTTTTCCTAAATATATTAGCTTAAATATGTTTCTGCATCCTGAAAAATCCTAAGTAATGCAGTACATGAGCACAAACCCTCATATTCTTATACAAGTGTAAAATGTTACTAGATACTAAATTTTACTGAGGTCAAACCCCAAGCAAAAATTGAGCTTTGCCAAGATATAAAACAGAGTTGCCTTTTTCTGTTTGTTTTCTTTGCTTATTTGTTGGACAGTAATATTTGTTTTCCTATCTTTTAACAAATGCTCTATTTAAAACTCTAGCAAAACCACAACATTTTTTCTGTATTTGAAACAAAAAATATAATCAAGCTTTGATTCCTAGCATGGGTTCCTCTCTCTTAGTTGACATAACTACCACCACATGATAATTGAGATACACAGTTCAACTATAGCAAACAGTATAATATCCCTCAGGTCTGTCATCCTGTAAATGCAAGTCACTGCTGTCACCTGTTTCTACTCCATGCTCACCTCTTTGCTCTGTATTACTTCCCCTTTGATTTAATCTCTCACTGTAGGCCTTCTTGGCAACCCATTCCACTCTGCCATCTGGAACATCAGTACACTGTTGAAAACAAAACCAACACAAAATTACATGGCATCAGCATATTCACTGAATGTTCTCTTCTCTTAGTTTTGTTTTGTTTTGTTTTGCTTTTTTTTCAGATAAAATATTTATTTTCAAATTCAGTGTTTCTGTCTCTTCATTTTAGCAGATTTTCTCTCTTTTTTTTTTACAATAGGAACATATTACTTGTATAAATATTGCAAAATAAAAATCAGCAGAAAGAAAATAATAATCCATAATATCACTACTCAAAGATAATTACTTTAAAAATGGTGTGTGTTCTTTCAGTCTCTGTTCTGTGTACATTTTCAAAAAAGTATCATATTTTACAATATATTTCATAACCTACTTTTCTCAACTGACCAAAATAGTATGAACAGTTCTCATTTCATCGCCTACTATTCTACGAGCTTTTATTTTTATTTATTTTATTTATTTTATTTATTTTATTTTTTATAAACATATAATATATTTTTATCCCCAGGGGTATAGGTCTGTGAATTGCCAGGTTTACATACTTCACAGCACTCACCATAGCACACACCTTCCCCAATGTCCATAACCCCACCGCCCCTCTCCCAACCCCCATCCCCCCCAGCAACCCTCAGTTTGTTTTGTGAGATTAAGAGTCACTTATGGTTGGTCTCCCTCCCAATCCCATCTTGTTTCATTTACTCTTCTCCTACCCCCTTAGCCCCCCATGTTGCATCTCCACTCCCTCATATCAGGGAGATCATATGATAGTTGCCTTTCTCCGATTGACTTATT
>NW_019154096.1:20090251-20090635 GCF_002288905.1 Enhydra lutris kenyoni
GTGGTGAATTTTTCTGCCTTGTCATTTTGTCCAGATAAGAGTATATAAAGGAGCAAGTAAAATACTAAAAGGGTGGCAACAACCCTAGGAAAATATGCTTTAACCAAATCAGAAGAGATCCCAAATCGTGAGGGGGAGAAAGGGGATAATAAGAGGTTCAAAAAGGAAAAAAAAAAGAAAAGAAAAAAAAAGAAACAATTAAAAAAAGAAAACAAATAAAGAAAAAATATGAAAAAGAAAAAAATATATGTTAGATAAACTAGTTAAAAACGTTAAAAAAGAAAAGGGTAAAAGTTAAAAAAAATTTAGCAGAAGAAGAGAAAAAAAATTGAAAAAGAAAAAAAATTAAATTAACTGCAAGGCTAAAGAATCATTAGGAGAAAG
>NW_019154096.1:20090735-20127530 GCF_002288905.1 Enhydra lutris kenyoni
TAAAAAAATAGCAGAAGAAGAGAAAAAAAATTGAAAAAGAAAAAAAATTAAATTAACTGCAAGGCTAAAGAATCATTGGGAGAAAGCCATGAGTTCCGTGCTTTGCTTTCTCCTCCTCTGGAATTCCGCTGCTCTCCTTGGTATTGAAACTGCCCTCCTAGGTAGGTGAACTTGGTCCTGGCTGGATTTCTTGTTGATCTTCTGGGGGAGGGGCCTGTTGTGGTGATTCTCAAGGGTCTTTGCCCCAGGCGGAATTGCACCGCCCTTACCAGGGGCCAGGCTGAGTAATCCTCTTGGGTTTGCTTTCGGGAGCTTTTGTTCCCTGAGCGCTTTCCGTAGAGTTCTGGAGGATGGGAATGAAGATGGTGGCCTCCCAGTCTCCGGCCCGGTGGAGCCGAGAGCCCGGGGCCCCACTCCTCAGTGCACCCTCAGAGACCAGTGCCCAATTACTCCCGTCACCCTGGCCTCTGGCTGCGCTCCGAGCTGACCGACCCTGTGACCGGTTCAAAGTAACCCCGAGCTGAGAGCTCACTCCTCAGCTCTGTCTCTGTAGCCGGCTTCCCCGTTCTAATACCTGTAAGCTCTGGGACACTCAGACACCCCCAATCCTCCTGTGACCCTCCGGGACCTGAGGCAATGCTGACCCTGCGTGGGCTTCACCCCGGTTAAGCCTCTGGACCGATGTCCCTCAGCAGAACAGACTTTTAAAAGTCCTGATTTTGTGCTCCGTTGCTCAGCCACTTGCCGGGAGCCGGCCCCTCCCCTGCAGTCTATCTTCCCGTCGCTTTGGATTCACTTCTCCACCAGTCCTGCCTTTCAGAAAGTGGTTGATTTTCTGTTTCTA
Organism: Enhydra lutris kenyoni; assembly: GCF_002288905.1. Classification (NCBI taxonomy): domain Eukaryota; kingdom Metazoa; phylum Chordata; class Mammalia; order Carnivora; family Mustelidae; genus Enhydra; species Enhydra lutris. The sequence goes on from NW_019154096.1 coordinate 20,091,580, forward strand.
GAATTGCTGTTCTTCTTCTCTTTGATCTCCCGTTGGATTTGTAGGTGTTTGCAATCTTTAGATAAACTATCTAGCTGATCTCCTGCTACCTGAAGTAGTCTCAGCCTGCTACTTCTCCGCCATCTTGACTCCTCCCCCCCTCTTCTCTTAGTTTTAAATAATTTTTTTTCTATTCCTTAAGGATACCAATGTTCTTACAAACATATTGACTTATTGTAGATGTTTCATTCTTTCATTATGTATAAACAGAGAGATGAGGATGATGAGGGAAGGGAGGGAGAAGCAAGTACAGCATTTTTCTGATTATTTCTTCTCCTTCAAAAGTATTGCCTTTCATGCACATGCAAAGACACTTCTGTAGAAGATCAACCATGCTGTTTGCCTGGAGCTATTCTTAATTTAACACTGAAAGTCCTGTACCCGGGGAAACTCCTCAGTCACAGGCAAACGTGGACTGTTGATCATCCTAGATCTTTAAGTAACATCACATTCATCCCTCCTGTAAACATTTCTTCTCTTATGGAGCTACATAGTCAAATATGGCTTCCATTTCTGCTGCTTGATTGAGACTACTGAAGTTTAAAGGTCTGCCTATTTGATGAAATGTTCCATTTTCTAGGTTTATGGACAAAAATTCACTTCTGGTTTTTCTCCTTTCTGGAAACTTGTAAAGTCCTTCAGGATATCCCTGGCTCTATTTATATTTAAATCTTGGTGTTTCCCATTAGCCATGTTCTTTACCCCTTTTTCTCTTCACTGTATATATCTTTATAGATGGACTCTTAATTTAACTAGATTTAATTATCAGTTATAAACTAATGATCTCCAAATATATCTCACATTTGATTTCCCCCATTTACCTCGTACCTGCTGGACATCTCCCCTAAAAGTTCTATAATCACATCAATGTGTCCCAAACTGAATCCTAATATATTTCCTGCTCTTCTATTTCTTATTTTATGTGGGGAAAAAAAAGGCATATACTCAAGGATTAAGCAAAAATAAGAACTGTGACTTGTTTTATTCATCTCCCTTATAACCACCATCCCCACACTCCCATTCCAGTGTCTAAACTGAAATATTCCACCTTATTGACACATTTCTTTAAAAACATTTTTAATTTGAGTATAACTGACACTCAGTGTTTATTAGAAAATACTAATTCTAGAAGATATATGCACCCTTATTTTTATCACAGAATTATTTACAATAGCCAAGGTATGGAGACAAACCAATTGTCTAGTGTCTAGCAATCGATGAACAGACAAAGAATATGTTACATATATATATATGTAGGTATATATATTTATGTATATTAATAATATATGAATTATAAATGAATATACATGTATATTTAATATATATGAATATTACACAACCAGAAAAAAGGATGACATCATTGGTACATTTTGTTTATTTGTTTCTTTATTTGTTTGTTTCTAGAAAGAGAGGGAGAGATAGATCATGCAAAGGCGGGGAGGGACAGCATACTCCACACTGAGCATGGAGCTTGACACAGGGTTCTATCTCATGGCCCTGATCATGACCTGAGCAGAAATCAAGAGTTAGATGCTTAATCAACTGAGCCACCCAGGTGCCCTAATTTACACATTTCTTATATGCCATACTCATTCATCCAATTTATCAAACATACTAAGATATATTTGAGAGCAAAAGAAAATGCCAGTCACACAAAATATTGGAACAAGTATGTCAACTGTCAACTGGAACAAGTACGTCAACTTAAGACCAAAGACCAACTTTGGTCTTAACACAAAGACCAACAACACATGGTCTTTGTGTTAGGATTTACCAAAAAAATGGAACCAATAGGAAATATATCTATATCTGTATCTATATCTATATATATCTATATCATCTATCTCTCTCTCTCTATATATATATATAATTTGTAATACAAATGTGTATATACACACATACATATAAATTTATAAAATAAATCAATTATAAAAATAGTATATTTATATATACAGAGAATATAATTGTATTGCAAATTATATATCTATCTATCTATAGAGAGAGAGACAGAGACAGACAGACAGACAGATGGGCAGAAAGATTTATTTAAAGGAATTGGCTCATGTGATTCTGGGATTGGCAAATTCAAAACCTGCCAGTGGTGGCCTGGAGGCTGGAGAACCAGGGAAGAGTTGATGTCATAGGCAGAATTCATTCCTTTTAGTCTCATCACAAGAAAGAATTCAAGGACAGACCAGATACAAAGGCTGAGTCATTCAGCTAGGAAAGTTGAAAAAAGTGAGAGTACACTCTTGAGATGTGAAAGTGAACAAGCTCAGGGGCTAGCTGTGTGCCCAGGGTTTGGGTCCCTATCTTTTATTAACAGTTGTTAACTAAGGAATGGAATATGTATTACTTGGGGGAGGCAATTTCTTGGGAGTAGGATTTCATGACTTCCTTACTTGGTCAGAGTCTCCAGACTTCTCTCTCTGGTTTGATTCAGCTACCTGTAGCTTTGTTTTTAGAGTGGTGTCAGGATACATCTCTAACTTTTCTGGTGGCATGCTATTACTCCCACTTTTCTGGCATCCAGGCTTCAGGTTAATGCCTAACTAACTGCTTACTCTAACAACTTTTGGAGAAAAATTACAAAATTTTTTCCAAGATTCAGTTTCTCTATCTAGGAAGAGTAATCAAAGTATAGTAAAACTACAGTGCAGGAAATATGAAGGAGGAAAAAAATTATGTAAACATTGACTTATAATAAATGGCAAAGTTTCTTTTTGTTACAATTTCAGGCAGTATAAATGATATTTACTGTCTGACAACAAGGAAAGACATTCATAAAATTAGAAGTGATTTTCACAATTAGAAGTAACTCTTGGTTCACAAATCCATCTCTCTGTCTCCAGATGGAGTTGTCTTTAACCTTCCTGGACAGGTGGTATTCAGTATTAGTTTTCCAGTACTCAGTAATTAAAAACTGTCATTCAACCCAACCTAAGCTCTTAAGTAGAACAACTAACTGTATGCTGACTTAAGTTTATTTATATAGTATTGTCCCAGTTGTCTTAATTGAAGAAAAAAAATTTCTAACTGTGAATTTTCAGTGACAGATTTGAGCTCCAGTTAAGCTAAAATCAAGTTTTAGAGTTTCTATTTGATTTCATTTTATCTCACATTTTACTGGAGGAAAAAAGTTTATCTGTCTTTCATATTCAGATAGCTTCAAACTGTGTAGCTAAATAAAAATAACTATGAATATCTGTCCGATCATCCCAGTCAATTTCTGTTTTTATTACTAAATATTATCTTGTAGAAAATTACAGAATACTTTATAATATAATGATAATTAAGATATCAGAAACATTTTTTAAATAAACTTGTATTGAACATGTATTATGGCTCTTAGTGCCCTACCACTCTTTGAGGGAGGGCTCTTTGTCTCTATTTTTTCTCCTTAGTTTCATTTCCTTATTTATTAAAAAAATGGGCTAAAATTTTCTCCATGGGAAAAAAGATAACCAATGATACACAAATCATTGGCTATTTTTGCAATAACATTTTTACAAGCTTTACAGATGGCAATCTGTGGAGAAACTGAGGATGATTACACTTCGAAATACAATAGACACATCTGAATTCCAAACACCATGTTCTATTTCATTAAAAGCATTGAAAATTGATCGTGTCAGTACAGAAAAACTCAATTAACTAATACCTGACTTGCTTAGAATTCTAATTAGCCATGTTCCCCCAGATTTGATTTTTAGAAGATAATGACAAAGGAGGTGGGGGGAATCCCACACTGAAATAAACTTGAACAACACTTTAATCATGCCATTTTCCCATTCACACATCTTCACTTGGTCTCCTTGACTTTCAATGTTTTCAGTGTCTTCTTCTTAATAACCTTGCCCTTTTCTAATGGAACTAATTATCTTGTGAAATGCAAATCTCTATGCCCACTGTAGTTTAAAGGTTTGAAGACTGCTCCCCCCCTTTTAGAGTCAGGACTAAATTCCTTGAAATGATTTTCAGCGCCCCATAATCACCACCTAACTCTCCATCATTACATCACACTACATTGCACCTTGCTTTTTCTAATGGACTGGGCTTCTATAATTCCTGCACAATGTTTACGCTCACTCCTGCCAAAGGGAGTGTTTGGTTGTTTTTTGTTTCTGTTCTTTGTTTTTTGTTCTAGAAATATCTTCCTTCTCCTCTAGCCTAGACAATTCCTAAACATTGTACATCAAGAAGGTTGAATCTAATATGTGAATAGAATCCAGCTCAATCTGTATTTCTGTATAGAGAAATCTTCTTTGACATCCTTTACTCAAATCCTGTATTATCTGTCCTCTTGGCATATATTTCTCTTCATCATAATTATCAGAGCTGCAATTCAACAAACATTTTTATGATTTTTTATTAATATATAAATTTCTTATTTATAAGCCCTCCAAAGGACATCCAAATGCATTTTTTCCCATGATATGACCTCCAGAACTTAGCACAGTATTTGGTATACAGTAGGAGATCAATAAAAATTAGTTGAATGAATATGTGTATAGATTTCTCACATAAAGAAATAGTGTCCAGAAACAGATTAATAATCCTATTGTGAGGTGTTTTGAATTTCAGATATTTCAATAATGCTATTTGAGACCAGATTGAAAGCTACCCAGCATGCTTCTATCCACATGTATTTTTGGGACCAATTTTCATATATGGGTAATAAATTTAGTAGATATCTACAGCACAAAACCCTCTTTCTACCAAGTGAGATCAAATTTGGTAGAAAAGAGAGAAAGAATAACCCATAAGAAATCTGTAAATTGTGAGTTATAAAAAGGACTCAGAAATGGATTTCTTTCATAAGGAAGGTGGGTGGGCTGCAGGATAAAGAGTATAAAAAACAGACGGGTGAGTGAGGTTAAGGAAAATGATGACCAAAGGTGAAGTGAAAATAAAAAGGATGAGACATGAGGGTCTGACCCTGAAAACATGAATCAAACATCACTAGCTGATGACCACCCTCACTCCACACACATCTGAACTTTGTAAGACTTTGAAACAACTTCCTTAACACTTGTGAATAGAACCCCTGAAAATTTTACAAGGGGACCTTTTGAACCCGTTTGTGTAAGTCAGGTGAAATACTATGTAGAGCAAGTAATGACTTTCTCCATGGCTATCACTGATGGCCATCAGCAGTACAGTTACTGAAGAAGAAACAAGAGATACCTGTTCACACAGGAAAACCTAAATATAACCACAGAGACTAGATAAATTCAGCCATCTAATTTCCCCCATGTCTTATCAGAAATAGTTTTGTGGACCTGCCTTATAAATATGTTGTACACCCGCACACACATGTTCACACATGTAAATGTATATATATATATTTTCACATATAGACACAGATATATACTTAGACATAGATGCAGGTATCAGTATAAAGTATATCCATTGAGAAGCAGAATGGAAAAGCACTGATAAAATATAATTAATCTGAAGAATTTTTTGTAATATATGCCATGTATCTATCTCAATGTCATTTACGTGAAGACCATTAGAATAGATTGATTCACTTCTTTTTCTTTAACATACTTTTTGTCCAACAGAAGCAAGGACCAAAGATGAAAAATAAGGTATTTTACGCAGTTTTTAAAATTTTCCTGAACTTATGATTTTCTTAATTATGTAGTTAAGGTCTGAATTCAAAGAAATACATAATTATACAGTTTTTAAAAAACATGTATTTACTAGAAAGCCTCAGATTTGCTCTGGTGAACAATAATTACTAGTTTAAGAGTTAGATCAATATATTTGAAGTTTCAGAGCTGTGAGAGACTTTTGTGATCATTCATTTGTTCACTCAAGTAATATTTTTAGATTGTCATTTTTATGGCAGCCATATTTATGGCTGATAGAAAATAGGTAAAGTACTGTATCTTTAAGGACTATCTACACATGAATCGAAGTGCTCTAAGTTGTTAGCAAGATCATGGCAAATGCTTCAAAAATTAAGTCTTAGATGTCCCAGAGCAAAGGATGTCTGTAACTATCCAAGATGATCAGAACACGTTCACTGTGGTAGCAATTAACTGGGCCTTGAAGAGTTGGCATGATTAGTGAATGCAAAAGTTCTTTTTTTTTCAAATATAATACTTTATTGGACCTTAGGAAATAAAATGGTAAACATAGTTGAAACAGAAGTGGATGGTTGAGAATCACCACTAAAAGCTATATCCTCCAAGAAACTTTTATAAAACCCAGGTGTTCTCATCTACAACACTGCTTCTGGAAACTGAGGCCAAATGCCTTATATCTCATGAACGTGTAGTCAGTTAAGAGTAGATAGCAGGTACAGATGGCCCTTCTTTTCACTATATCTGTATCTTTGGGGGAAATACCCAGTAGTGCAATTGCAGGGTCATAGGGAAGCTCTATTTTTAATTTCTTGAGGAATCTCCACACTGTTCTCCAAATTGGCTGCACCAACTTGCATTCCTACCAACAGTATAAGAGGGTTACCCTTTCCCCACATCCCCTCCAACACATGTTGTTTCCTGTCTTGCTAATTTTGGCCATTCTAACTGGTGTAAGGTGGTATCTCAATGTGGTTTTAATTTGAATCTCCCTGATGGCTAGTGATGATGAACATTTTTTCATGTGTCTGATAGCCATTTGTATGTCTTCATTGGAGAAGTGTCTGTTCATATCTTCTGCCCATTTTTTTATATGATTGTCCATTTTGTGTGTGTTGAGTTTGAGGAGTTCTTTATAGATCCTGGATATCAACCTTTTGTCTGTACTGTCATTTGCAAATATCTTCTCCCATTCTGTGGGTTGCCTCTTTGTTTTGTTGACTGTTTCCTTTGCTGTGCAGAAGCTTTTGATTTTGATGAAGTCCCAAAAGTTCATTTTTGCTTTTGTTTCCGTTGCCTTTGGAGACATATCTTGAAAGAAGTTGCTGTGGCTGATATCAAAGAGGTTACTGCCTATATTCTCCTCTAGGATTCTGATGCAGCAATGGCCATGGTCGCCAAACTGTGGAAAGAACCAAGATGCCCTTCAACGGACGAAGGGGTAAGGAAGATGTTGTCCATATACACTATGGAGTATTATGCCTCCATCAGAAAGGATGAATACGCAACTTTTGTAGCAACATGGACGGGATTGGAAGAGATTATGCTGAGTGAAATAAGTCAAGCAGAAAGAGTCAATTATCATATGGTTTTACTTATTTTTGGAGCATAACAAATAGCATGGAGGACAAGGGGAGTTAGAGAGGAGAAGGGAGTTGGGGGAAATTGGAAGGGGAGGTGAACCATGAGAGACTATGGACTCTGAAAAACAATCTGAGGGTTTTGAAGGGGCAGGGGGTGGGAGGTTGGGGGAACCAGGTGGTTTGGAGAGGGCATGGATTGCATGGAGCACTGGGTGTGGTGCAAAAACAATGAATACTGTTACGCTGAAAATAAATTTAAAAATTTTTTTAAAAATACAATAAAATAAAAAAGAAAAAGAAAGAAAGAATAGATAGCAGGTTAACAGCAAAAATAAATAAAGCGAAGAAATTAAATCTTCTGACTTCTGTTTAGGATAGAAAATATAGAAAAATAAAGAGGGATTTTGGAATCAGACATTTGGCATGATTCTCAACTCTGTTACTTACCGGTTGTGTGCTATTAAGTACCATATCTAACATCTCAGAGCTTGGTATCCTTATCTGATAAATAAAAAACAATGTACAGTAATGTTTGAAAGAATCCTGGAACATAGTAAGGGCCCAAAAAACATTGTAAAAGTCCCCTGAATTTCTACAATCTCTATTTCCACATATGAATACTAACACCACAAAATTTTTGTTAAATGAATGAGGGGATTATATATTAACTAAATAACACACATTTTCCCATATTATATAAATTCAGTTTGGCAAGGACACAAAATTGTACCACAGATTATTTTCTTTATCATTTGAATATTGTCTTAAATCTTGTTATTTATTTATTTATTTGCGAGAGAGGGAGAGAGAGAACATGGGTGGAGAGGAGCAGAGAGGAAAGGAGAGGGAGAAAGAATCTGAAGCTGATTCTGGGCTGAGCATGGAGCCCTACATGGGGCTTAATCCCAGGACTGTGATATGATGACCTGCACCCAAACCAAAAGCCTGAGGCTTAACCATCTGCATCACACAGGTGCCCCTTGATTTTTTTTTTTTTTTTAAGGAAATTGGTTAAAAGTTTTAGGAAAGCAGAACTGAATGACAGTACAATTGGAAGTTGGGTTGGAATCATTAGGAATGCTTAAAGTAGTGATTTCCTGGCCTTAATCAAATACTCACACATGTAAAACGGGCTGTATGTTCAATTAAAGAAAATACATGAATATAGATGGGTGGTTTTCTCTTTGTTTATCTGAATTTTTACAATGAATATGTGCTACTTTCATAACAAAGGAGAAAAAAGTAGATTTATTTTTATTATTTATTTATTCATTTTTTTTAGCCTCAAACTAACTTTAAACAAATTTATTGAGATATACTATACAATTAACTCATGTAAAGTGTATAATTTAATGGCTTTTATACTCAGAGTTGTGCAAACATTACCATAGTCAATTTTAGATTGTTGTATCAGCCCCTCCACCCCAAAAGGAACCCCAAGAACATTAGCCATAACCCTCTAAACTCCCATCCTTTCCAGCCTTAAAGCAACACTACTATACTTTTTATCTCTGTAGATTTGCCTATTCTGGACATTTTATGCAATCATACAATATGTGGTCCTTTGTGATTGCCTTTTTTATTTTTAAAATAAATCTAGTTTATGAAAAAAAATTATCATCACACACACACATACAGACATGCACATACACCTCAGCTTTCCAAATGTAAAGACAGATACCCAGGTATATAGAATGATGGTTCAGCATAGCTTTATACATATTTCTCTACAGAAGAAAAATTAGTTTTCATATTTTTTTAAAAATATTTAATATTTCAAAAAATTCAGTAAGATTCTTTCAAACATTTTCTTAAAATTCTTCTAAAAATATTATTTTTAGTCCTTATATAATAATAATATCTGTCTATAAATATTAGAATCTTTTATTTTGTCTTACAAAAATAGTGCAAGCAAGCAGAAAGTTAAAATTTGAAAATACAGATTGATTTAGAAACAAAATATCTATTTAAATATCTTATCTAATCATATATACATTGCTACCTTGTGTTGGACCCACTTACACACTCACACACACAGATCTACCTATGTGCACATGAATTTACACTTAAATTCACACATTTAAGATAAGTGTTTCGGGGCACCTGGGTGGCTCAGTGGGTTAAAGCCTCTGCCTTCGGCTCAGGTCATGATCCCAGGGTCCTGGGATTGAGCCCTGCATCTGGCTCTCTGCTCAGCAGGGAGCCTGCTTCCCTCTCTCTCTGTCTCTGCCTGCCTCTCTGCCTACTTGTGGCCTCTGTCTGTCAAATAAGTAAATAAATAAAAATCTTTAAAAAAAAAGTGTTTCTTTCTCAGTTCTTATAATTTCAATTTTTATGTCTAAGAGATATTTAGGTGTGAAATAGAAGATGGCCTCTTTTGCCTCTCCAACAATGATGATTAATGTGCAAAAATTTATTTTTCTTAAAGCATATTATCAATACAAATGATCTAATTAAAGCATAAAAGGAATATAGCTTAACCATCCTATTCTACTTTTTGAATGGGGACCCTCAGAAGATAATCCCATGAAGACAACTGGAGTAATTTTTCAATCTGAGAAGGAATTTATTTTGAACATTTGTTGATTCAATCCTGTTGATTCCTGTATTTTAGTCAAATGTTCTGCTACCTGAGGAGAAAGATAACTGAAGTTTCTGGGATATACACTGTATTAGTTTCACCTTCAGCAAGGCTGAACAAATCTTGTAAAGTGTAATGACTTTAGTCAATCTCTTACCTGTCACTTATATGAAATATGATCATTTATTGGTAAGGGTATAGCTGAAGAAGAATATCATTTACAAGAGTAAATACCATTATGTATTTACTCTTGAAGGAAAGAGATGGCCAAAACTTAAAGCAAAACTCTAGCTTGAGACTCAGAAATTTCTGATGATAGTCTGGTAGTGAGTGTTTTTTAACTTTTCTTGGTCTCAGTTTGTTTATATTTTACTACAAGGGCATGAAGAACTGCTCAATTCTCTTTAGGGACTAATTGACATTATAATTATATGATTTAATTTTAATATGCAGGGATAGTTTAAAGAGCATAAAGTACCATACAAATGCACTTTATATCTCTACTTTAAAAATAATAGTCCAGTTCTATTCACCACACAATACCCCAAGATAAATGCATTCTGTTCAAAATGTACGCTAGAGTGAATTCTGAGGTTAAAAATCAGAGGTTGAGAGGCTCCACTAAGTCACGAGATAGAAGAGATACAATGTGGTTAGTGAAGGGGATAGTTGACCACAGAGATAAAGATAGAGCTAATTACAAGTAAGTACAGGAAAGAGATTTTTGTAAATAAAAATAAGTGTTCTTGATAGAGTTGAATCAACCATTTTAATAGGTGTATTTGGAGATTAAGCAGCGGCTAAATTGCCACATGATGGCAGTAATAAGACTTGAAACCTCAGTTGGGTATGACATTCTGATTTTGAAAGGTTTATGGAAGAGCATTATTATCACTGCATTGTTTATGATTTTGATTATTTATTGCTGTATTATAAGCCACTCTAAAACTTAGTGACCTAATACAATAATTTCTGCTCACAATTTTGTAGAAGAATCTCCAGACTACCATGGCATCATTCAAGATGCTGGGAAGGCTGGAAAGTACAAAAGAACCGTCTCACATAATTGGCAGCTGGTGGTGGTCAGCCCCTGGGAGATAAGCTGAGACTTAGTTTAGCATCATAAGTGTCTTTCCACATGAGTACTCGGGCTTCCTTGCACAGAGTGATGACTGAGTTTCAAGAAGGTTCCAACAGGCCAAAGGGAAAGCTACAGAACTCTTAAAACCACAATACCAGGGGCACCTGGGTGGCTCAGTGGGTTAAAGCCTCTGCCTTCGGCTCAGGTCATGGTCCTAGTGTCCTGGGATGGAGCCCCACATCGGGCTCTGTGCTCTGTAGGGAGCCTGCTTCCACCTCTCTCTATCTGTCTGCTTCTCTGCCTACTTGTGATCTCTGTCTGTCAAATAAATAAATAAAATCTTAAAAAAAAAAAAAACCGCAATACCAGTGTTACACAGCATTCTTCCAGAACATTCCATGTCAAAGTGAGTCACAGGGCCAGCCCAGGCTCAATGTGTCAAAAAAAATACACTAGGGCTTAAGTTCTGGGAGCAAGGATGATGGGGAACCATTTTGGAGAGTAGCTACCACAGGCATAGCATTTGTTTTGGGGGGAAAGAGAATGTAGTAACAGACACAATTTTAAAGAGAAATTTTGGAAGGCAAGAAAGGAGCCCAGAAATTATTGAAATTAATTAAAAGATTGAAATTAACAATGGATATCAGAGCTTAAATGTGTTAATTTGTAGATTTTAGTCTTATAAAGGATAGGACTGAACGCAGGTTAGTCTACTTTAACAGATAACAAACATTTACTATATGATAAATATGAGACTAGTTACTGAGGTAATAAGACCTGCCTTATAAAATCTCTGTATTTGAGAAACTTCCTGAACAATTGGGAATCAGACTGGAAATTAGATAACAATAGTACAATATAAACAATACTAAAAGATTTATAAAGTACTTTGGGAAATATACTTGAAGTGACCAGAGAGATAAGGTTTGATCTCTTCTTTGAAGGGTTAATGTGACTGGTTCCAGCAGTCAAAAAAATGGGGTAAATGAAGGAACTAACTTTTATGATGTGTCTACTTTGCTTTTTAAGCCATTCCCTTGAAGAACATTTTATAATGCCCAATTTATGAAAGGAAGAAACTGAGGCTTAGAGAGGTTAATTAGCTCACCCAAGATTAAACATATCAAGGGGTTTGACTCCAAAATCTACACTCTATTATTCCACACAGCAATATAGTAACAAAAACAAACCCAAGTGAGTTTTGACTTGGAGCACACTAAATTGGAAACACCTTCAGAATATTTAGTACCCCTGCCATGAACATGATTGGATAGGTATCATATAAAAAGTAACAGTGACATCTATACATCATCTCTAGAATTCCTCAGACCACCTCCCATGGGCTTCTGTAACAATTTCCTGCTGAGCTATTTTCTCCAGGTGGAGGTGTCCATTAAATAGGAAGTTGGAAATGCTGATCTATGGCTCAGAATGGACATGGGCTAGAAACATAGGTTAGAGATCATAAGTATTTAGCTAGAATTAGTAATAGTGGACCTAGAAGTAGCCAGTGGTAGTAGCAACACAGCAACAACAGCAGCAGCAATAGTAGTAATGAAATAATAATAGTAATAATACTAAACTTAAAAATAAACTGCAAAACACCCTAATGATGCAGGGGCTTTCCACATGCTGTTCTACTGCTGGGAAATTCTTCTGTGCTTTTCTAACCTTTTGTTAAGTAAACATTATACTACATTTGTGTCTTAGCTTATATAGTATATCTAGTCAGTGTTTTTTTCCAATTTCTCCACCCTGGGCACAATTCTTTTATATTTTCTTAAGGCATTGTATCTTTATAGAGGAACCTTTATAGAACCAACCATAATTTCTTTGTTCAAATATTTGATTTATTCCTGTGTCACTTTCTGTTGCAAAAGCTTTGTTAAGGCAGGCTTTTTTGTTTGTTTTTGTTATTTTGCCATTCTACTCCCAGCTTGTACTCACTCAGTACCCAGCTTAAAGTAGATGCATGTTCAGTGTAAACCTAATGCTGACCAATATCACCTTTTAAGCAGTGAATTGAGAAAGAGGTGCCCTTGAATGAGCCAAAAGAAAATGCTATTGTCCCCTATAGTTAGAAGCCTTTCTCCACAAATGCATCAGTTTTAATGTATCTGTATTTGCATGCTGATAAATTCACTAAATCGCTTTATTCACAACCACTTATAAAACTAATTGTATAATTACCGGTAGTAATCTTTGGTAATTTTATTATTTATATATGTTTCTAAGAAAAATATTTTTATTCAAGAGTGTAAATAGGCATTTCACCAGCCAAAGAGGAATTAGACATTGAAAGACCCAGATTTGAGAATCCAACAGAAATCAGCATATTAATTAATTAATGAGACATTTCCTATAATTTTTAAAATATAGAAATAGTGATACATCATTGCACATGTCAACTCAGAGGATATTTTGGATGAGATTAACATTTAAATTAGTGAACAATTAATAAAGTTGCTCAATTTCTATAATGTAGGTAGACTTCACCCAGTCATTTGAAGGCTTGGGTAGACAATAAAGAATGACCTCCCACAGCAATAGGAAATTCATCAGCACGCTACTTCAGACTTCATCTGCACCATTCGCTCTCCTTAAGTTCCTAGTCTTCAGACTAGAACTGCCATTGCCTAGAGTCTCCAGGCTATGGCCCACTCTAGATTATGGAGCGCCAACCTCCAACCTCCTTGGTGTGAGCCAAATGTTTACACTAAAACTCTCTCCTCTCTCTCTCTGTATATATATATGTTGTGTTTCCTGGAGAAACCTAAAACAAATGTTGGTATCAAGAGTGGTTCCAGAGACCAAATCTCAAAGATAAACTTTCTGAATTAGTTCTGGGGTTTCTACAATTGGCTATCTAAATTGATTGGATTGAAAGATATTAATAACTCTATGCCCAGTGTTAAAGAGAGCACTGATAGGTCTTGGAGTGATTCAGCAAAAGATATATGCAAAGTATCAATAATGGGCACTCCTCATCAAACACTTAATGGAAGGATTAAGTGATAGTGTTTATGATACTTTTCCAAATTTTGTCAAACTAATTAAGTTTAATGAGGTTGGTGGTTTAGTCCTAAAGTTGCTGGACAAAGAGGGGAAAGAAAAGGATGAGCTCAGGGATTCAAATTCCCAGCTCAAGTATCACACGAATAATACGAAAGCTTCTAAGTTTGCCCTGGAAGAAACCCTTTTCTGTTATAGTTGTAGGACTAAGTTGCTAAGAACAAACCATCAAAACTTCATCTTGTGGGGCACCTGGGTGGCTCAGTGGGTTAAGCCGCTGCCTTCGGTTCGGGTCATGATCTGAGGGTCCTGGGATCGAGTCCCGCATCAGGCTCTCTGCTCGGCAGGGAGCCTGCTTCCCTCTCTCTCTCTCTCTCTCTGCCTGCTTCTCTGTCTATTTGTGATCTCTCTCTGTCAAATAAATAAATAAAATCTTAAAAAAAAAAAAAACTTCATCTTGTTAGTGACTGACTAATTGAATTCCCAGTCTCACAGGTATCTGTATACTATTAAAGTAAGGGTATTAACTGGAAAGGAAAGTGGTCCCGAAAATTGGAAAGGGGATATGTGCAAAGACACTGATGAAGATTAGGATACTAAGTCACTAAATTCTGATGAGTCTTCCTCACCAGCAGAAGCTGCCTCACCACCACCATCTGAGATTAACCCTTCTTTGCCTGAGGAAGCTGCAATGGCCTCCCTGATGCAGTTGCCTTACCAAACAATGTTGATTCTCCTCAGGATGCACCATCGTCACACTTCTTTGATTCTAGACCTATAACTAGACTCAAGTTCCAGCAGGCTTCTAAAGTTAAGGTACAAAGTGTGACCCATGACGAAGTACACTGCAACCCAAAAGAGCTACTGAAGTTTTCTAATTTATATAGACAGAAATCCAAGGAAGACATGAGAATAGTTATTAAGGGTGTGGAATAATGGTAGAAGAAACATAAATTTGGATCACACCAAATTTATGGATATAGGCAAACTAAGATTCTGCATTTAATATTACAATTTAGAGAGCTAGAAAAGGGTTTAAAAGTTTGGTTGGTTCGTTGGCTGAAATATCGTCTAAGAAGTGACCAACAGTAAGTGAGTTTAAATGCCAAAGCTCCCTTGACTTACTGTAGAGGAAGGGCTTCAAAGGTTTAGGGAAATTGTAATATTCATGTGGATTTGTCATTTAAGAACTACTTCCCCACCATGAAAGGAAAGGTCCAGAAGATTCACCTTTGACCATGACTGTGAGAAATACATTTGTGAGAGGAGCCTCAGAATTTTTCAACCTTGGGATCACTCGTCTCTACAGGTAAAGACTTAAAGTAGAAACTGTAGCTGTTAAATTGGGAAACCTAAGGTAATAGGAATAATTGGATCTCAGGATGATGGGGGTCAAGAGGTGACATTCAACCATTGTGGGCATGGTGGGCATCACTACAGTAAAGGACAAGAGTCAAGCAATAGTTAGAGTAGTCTGACTTAGATTTATGGAGTTGATTACTTAATGTTGGTATTTTTTAAAAGTGAGATAAGAAGTCTAATAAATTCTTATTTGATCTCTATAAGCAGAAAAGTTCTAAGTCAAGTGAACAAAAGTCTGAACTGAATTATAAAACACAATCGTAGCCTCTCAGTCAATTTTGCACTTAAGCCAACTTTCGGAACCAGAACCTTTTGAATGAAGGGGAGGCCAGATCCTTTTAAAGAAAGTCTCTAATAAACTACCAAAAATCAACATGATTAACTATTCTCTCAGCCTTCTCCAAAGGGATCTATGATCTTTTAGCAGGTATATTAATTTGGGTTTTCCAGAGAAAGAGAATCAATAGGAGATTTTATATCTATATCTATATCTATATCTATATCTATATCTATATACATATATAATTTTTTTTCCACCTCCAAGCTGGATACAGGAAAGCTGGTAGTGTAGTTCAGTCTTAGTTCAAAGGCCTGACAACCAGAAGAGCTGGTGGTATAAGACTGAATCCAAGTCCAAAGACCTGAAAATGAAGGTATGTATGTGGGTGTATAGAGTAAAGGAAATGGGGCTATAGCGTAAATTCTGATCTTAGTCCAAAGGGCCAAGAAATAGAAGTGCAATGCCCACGAGCAGGAGAAGATGGATGTCCTAGATCAAACAAAGCTGGAGCAAATTTGCCCTTCCTCCACCTTTTTGATGTATTTAGCCCCCAAAAATGTGATGATGATCACCTATACTGAGGAGGGTGATTTGGTTTACTCAATCCAACAATTCAAATGCTGATCTTTCCCAGAAACTTCCTCCAAAGAGATACACTCAGAAACAATGCTTTGCCAGCTATCTTGTCATCCCTTAGTTCAATCAAGCTGATACAGAAAATAACTATTACACCAGGGTAACTGTATTATAGAAAATGAAACAATCAGACCTTGGTAATATATTTGGGTATGGGAGGGTGGGAAATAAATCTTACAATTCAGAGTCCTCTAACTCAGTGAAATCTTTAGGAGTGCTTGTCTGTGGCATGTTGAGAAAATGTTCCTAAGGTGAAGAAATTGTTGTATCTGGCCCCTCCTACAACCAGAAGAAGCTCAGCACCTAATGGGCTTCTTTGGATTTTGGAGGAAACATATTTCTCATTTGGGGATGTTATTACTGCCCATGTATTGAATGACCAAAAAAGCTGCTAATTTTGAATGGGGCCCAGAATAAGAGATGGCTCTGGAACAGGTCCAGACTGCTAGTAAGCCTTTATGCCACTGGGCCATATAGGTCCACAGACCCAGTGGTGCTTGAAGTGTCAAAAACATACGTCCTTCAGATTGTGGACCAAAGCCTCATCATACTTTGCGGAAAACAGCTCCCTTTTGATAAACAGTGTTATCCTGTTACTGGACCTTAGTAGATACTAAGTGTTTAACTATGGGCAATCAAGTTAATTATGCAATCTGGGCAATCCATAATGTTATCTGAATCAGCAAGCCATGATGTTGGGCATGCACATTACAATCTCATAATCAAATGGAAGTGATGGATACAAGATCAAGCCCAAGCAAGGCACTGAAGGCACAAGTAAGTTGCATGGAGAAGTGGCCCATTTATTCACAGTCCCCACTCCTACCACACTACATTCTCTCTCCTAGCCTGCACCTATTACCTCATGGGGAAGTCCCTACCGTCAATTTATAGAGGAGGAAAAGTCTCAGGCCTGGGTTACAGATGATTTTGCCTGATGTGCAGACAATACTTGAAAGTCAAAAGTTGCAGTACTGGGGCACCTGGGTGGCTCAGTGGGTTAAAGCTTCTGCCTTCGGCTCAGGTCATGATCCCAGCATCCTGGAATCAAGCCCTGCATTGGGGGCTCTCTGCTCATCAGGGAGCCTGCTTCCTTCTCTCTCTTTCTGCTTGCCTCTCTGCCTGCTTGTGATCTCTATCTGTCAAATAAATAAATAAAATCTTAAAAAAAAAAAATTGCAGTACTGCAGCCCCTGGATGAGATATCCTTGAAGACAATGATGTCAGGAAATCCTCCCAAAAGGGAGAATGTCAAGCAATGCACCTGATTGTTTACTTTGTTTGGAAGGAGAAATGGCCAAATACGTGGTTATATACCAATTCATGGGTTATTTTCAATGGCTTGGCTGGATGGTCAGAGTAATGAGAAACATTGGAAAATTGGTAGCAAGGAAATTTGGGGAAGAGGTATGTTGATAGATCTCTTTGTGCAAAAAAAAAAAAAAAAAAAAAAAAAAAAAGAAAGAAAAGAAAAAGAAAAGAGAAGAAGAAGAAATTTGTTTCCCATATGAATGATCACCAAAGTATGATGTGAACAGAGGAGGATTTGAGGATTTCAATAACCAAGTAGGTAGAATGACCTATTGTGTGTATCCCAGTTAGTTGCTTTTCCCAGACACCCTTGTATCACTCAATGAGCTCATGATGGTATAGTGATAGGAAAGGAGGTTATATCTTAGCTCAATAATATGGGCTTCTACTCATCAAGACCAGCTTGACTGTAGCCACTGCTGTGTGTCCAGTTTGCCAGCAGCAAAAACCAACAATAATTCCCCTTATGAGGCCGTTCTCCAGAATGATCAGTCAGCTACCTGGTTAAAGGGTGACTACTTTACACCCCTGAATCATGGAAAAGGTGGAGTTTTTTTCTTATTGGAATAAGCACTTACTTTGGATAAGGATTTTCTCCTATGTGTTCAATGACTGTTACCAACCTACCATTTATGGACACAGAAAAATGTCTTATACCATAATAGTATTCCACACTGTATTGCTTCTGATCAAGAAACTCTTTTCACACCAAAAGAATAGAGCATGGGTGTACATGCTCATAGGATTAAATAATCTTATCATGTTCCCCCAAAGTCCCAAGTTAACTTAGCAGAATAGTGGAATGACCTTTTGAAGACTGTCATAGCATCAGCTAAATGGTAATATCTTGCAAGGTTGGGACAAAGTTCCTCAGAAGTTTTACCCTGCTTTCAATCAGGATGCATATGCTTTCCCCAGAAGGATGCATATGCTTTAATATATTGTGCTATTTCTCCCATAGCTAGAATTCATGGGTCCAGAAATGAAGGGGTAGAAATAGGAGTGGCACCACTCACTATTACCCCTAGAGGCTCACTAGCAAAACTTTTCCTTCGTATTTTCACAATCTGTGTCCGTTGGCCTAGAGATATTAGTTCCAAAGGGAGGAATAGTTTAATCAATGGTTTATTGAATATGTCTACGATTTATTGAACTGGAAATTAAGTGGCCACCTGGCCACTTTGCACTTCTCATGCCTTTGAATGAACAGACAAAGAAGGGACTTACTGTGGTGGCTGGAGTGATTAAACCTAACTGCCAACGGGAAATTGGACTATTGCTCTATATTAGAGATAAGGGAGACTATATCTGGAATACAGGAGATCTTTTAGGTCTTATCTTAGTATTACCATGTCCTGTGATTGAAGTCAATGGAAAATTATAATAATCCAATTCAGATAGGACTACTAATGGAACAGGCCCCTTAGGAATAAAGGTGTGGGTCAGCCCACCAGGTAAAGAACCACAGCTAGCTTAGATGCTTCCTAAAAGCAAAGAGATTATAGAATGATTAGTAAAAAAAAGGTAGTTATAAATACCAGCTATTACCACATGACTAGTCACACAGATGAGGACTATAATTGTATTTCCTCATTTTTATGAATATGTTTGCATGTGTAGATTCTAAATAGATAGATCTGTATTTATAAATCTCTGTCTATAAATCTTTGTTTTCTTCCCTCTTTTTATCTCTTTATCATACACAGTAGGTTATATTGACTTTATATTATAATATGTAAGCATTTTTAACTGTACATCATAGTATTTAAGTTACAAGATATCAAGAAGGGTATAGATCAACCAAGAACTTTGCACCCTCTTCTGGGGAAAGGATTAGTTAGCATTTTCAGTCATACACCTAAGAGTTGCATTATGTTAGGTCATGTTATCATGCCGCCCTGTGATTGATGTCAATGAAAAATTAGCATTATGATCATGCTATTGTCTTTATTTAGATATTAAGTATGATTTAAGGAAATGTGTATGAATATCATTTGACAAGCAGTGAACTTATGATGTTTAATTTTGTGTGTCAACTTGCAAAATGTTTTTTATGAGATTAACATTCAGATCAATGCACTTTGGGTAAAGCATATTGCTCTCCACTTGTGGGTAAACCTCATCTAATCAGTTGAAGATCTAAATAGAATGAAAAGACTATTTCTCTGAGTAAGAGAGAATTATCCTGGGGCGCTTGGGTGGCTCAGTGGGTTAAAACCTCTGCCTTCGGCTCAGGTCATGATCCCAGGGTCCTGGGATCGAGCCCCACATCGGGATCTCTGCTCAGCAGGGAGCCTGCTTCCCCCCCACCCCCCGCCTGCCTCTCTGCCTATTTGTGATCTCTGTCAAATAAATAAATAAAACCTTAAAAAGAGAGAGAGAGAGAGAGAATTATCCAGAAGACTGCCTTCAGACTTCATCTGTACTCTCAGAAAACTGGGTGTGCAGGCTGCTGGTCTTTGAACTGGAGCTGTGCCATTGACTCTCCCAAGTCTCAAGCTTATACTGCTGATTTTGAAGTTGCCAACTTCCCTAATTGTGTGAATCAATTCCTTATAATGTATCCCTTCCTATATATGCACATCCTATTGGTTCTGTTTATCTTGAGAACCCTGAGTAATACAGAAGTATAGACTTTTATGTTTTAGTTTATTCACTGAATAGAAAGACAAAGAAGGGATGCTGGAGGAAGTGCCAGGCTTGGACAACTGTAAGTTGGGTTTTAATTCTTTCCAACTCTATGATGAACTTATTTGCAGTATCACTGACTCATTCACCAAAGCTCAAGAATACATTTTTCATTCTGAAATGCAAGAAATCTGGCTCTTCTCTTCAAATTCTCAAGGTGATTTTTGAAAACTGTGGATAAAAATGGAAGCTTAAAGGATAAAAAGCCTCCCTGGAACTTTATTCTGATGGATTGTTCCAGAAAGCATAAGAAATGAGAATTTGATGGCCCATTTCTGAAGAAGAAGTTTCTACATATTGAGGTGATTTTGGCCAAATGTTGGCCTAATTAAGCCTGAGAAAATCCGTTTCTCTGCGGGCCTGGGGCTGCTGGGTAGAGACAAGCCGTGCTGCAGCACCATGAGACTTCATTATAATGCTGGCAAGACTCTTTTATAAGCAGTAGTTGGGAGGACACCTGGCTAACTGGGGTTTACAGGATATGATTTCTGCAACATTGCAGTGGAATGTTAAAGACTATAATACAGTTTTTGGAGGAAGGTGCTCTGCAGTTGCTAAGAGTCTCAGTATTCCATAAGGATGCCAAAATCTATAACCTCCTTCGTGTTTAGAATGTTCTGCCAAGCAATTTAAACTTTTGAGATGGTAGAGATGGACTGATTCCTTAAGCCATTAATAAGATCAAATTAATAAGTTAATAAGATCAAGCCACCAAACAAATTTCCAGACTGATCTCCATGCCTTTCCTAAACAAACAAACAAACAAACAAACAAACACAGGGTGCTTACAGTAGGCTCACTTTCTATAATTAACCTAGGCCAAGAAATCTCCTTCCTCTCTACTCCTATCCTCAAATTAAATTTGAACTAGTTTCAGTTTGAGCCTTGAAACTAGTTTTATTGATCTTTCTTTGTAAAACAATTCTTTGTTTCAACATTCACTAAACAATGGATATCATAGAAGTGGTTCCTGGGTTATTTGCTCATTTAGAAAGGGTTTCATATGTACTGTGCAGATTAACTTGTTCAGTTTCTTCTTTTTTTAAAAAGCAAATTTAAACTTTGTTGTTAACAAACTATAAAGAAAAACCCTGAAACTAATTATATAATTGTTCTCATTCTAGAAGAAGTTTTAGCGTTATATTAAATCTTAGCACTTTCATTCATGTAACAAATATAAGCTTCCAAGATTTCTGACAGCAGATAATGAAAGAGAGTTAGAATTTTTCAGATATTCCTCTTATTTTTCGTTCTCCAACATCTAGGATGTTCTTTTACAATTTAAACCAAAAGACTTTTTGAAAATCATGTTTTGAAAAAAAAAAAAAAGAAAATCATGTTTTGTGGGTTAGATTTTGTTTGCCACTGTATTATAATTACAAAGTAATGGTATTTTAATTTTTCTGTAAAGGATAACTTTTATCCACAATTCATACACCTCTTTTTTCCTTCTCTATGTTTCCTGTTCCATCACACCTTGAGATTATTTTTTTTTTAATTTCTCAATTTAACATAGTTTCTTAACTAAGACCAGAGGATTAGTATACTATTAACCAACTTATAAGATGAAAATATTTTCAACGGGAGCCCTGCCTCATAAAAGATATCAAGATATTGTGTGCTTATAAAAACAACTTAAAATTATATTTAGCATATTACATATATACATAATTTTAAGAAAAATCACACATCACACAGAATTAATACAATTTCTTATTATGATAAAGATTGCTTTACAAAAAAAAGTTCTTTGCTAACTCTTCGGTTACTTATGAACTGACCTTATGACATTTTATCTTTCTCCTTCAATATTCTTTCTTGATCATCAATCACTGTTTTTCTGTTCTATGTCAGTGAGAAAAGTAGTGATGCAGCCACAGATAATGAATCACAAACAAGCTCTTGCCCTTTTTATCATAAATATGACAGTGCAGTGCCTTCAGACAGTGTTATTTCCGGTCTGCATTCCTGGACATTGAGGTCAATAAAATTGCTGCTAGTCATAAAGCATGGACAGGAGACATACTTGCATGCAGTGAATCTTCTGACTGGAGCATGAATTGCTATTTCAAGATGACAACGTCAAGGCATCTGGGGCCACTTGGTAGAAAGATGACTCTACTACACTTTGAGCTTGTTCCTTAGATATCACTTTCATGATTTCCTATGACCCCCTAAGAACTGGTCTATTTACTTCTTTCATCATGACTAAAGAAAGATTTGCCTGGGTTTCTCTACAGGTTAATAGGTCTCTAAGTCAACGTTACTGCTTTGACCACACTCAGAAGCAAGCATAGCTCACCACATATTTTAATCCAGTTTGAAATCTTGTACCTCTGTGTATTGTGGGAAACAGACATTGGTTAGGACTGATGAAGATTCACTCAAATAAGTCCTGAATTTCAGCCTCCATGCTTATATCTGCATTGTCTTATTTTAGCAAAGATCTGGTTAGTCAGTTTATCCAAGATCCCATCATCTATATGTGACCAACCTTGATATCTGATCAGGTTCCTCAACCTTCACTATTTCCTAGGTGATGTGTGATCACCTTGGCCTCATCTTCAGCAAAAGTCCTGTTAACCAGAATCCCCCTCTTACCACCAATGTTTGTTTGTCTGTTTGTTTTTTTGTTTCTTTCTTTCTTTCTTTTTTCTTTTTTAAGTAGGCCCATGTCCAGTGAGGAACCCAGTGTGGGGCTTGAACCACAACCCTGAGATCAAGACTTGGGCTGAGATAAAAATTCAGATGTTCAATGAACTGAGCCACCCAGGCACCCTGATGCTTCCTCTTAGTAATTTTCCAAGTACTAATCCCCATCCTCCTCCTTAAATATAAATTCCCACTTTCCCTTGTGTTTGGAGTTGAGCCCAATCCTTTTTCCCACTTCAAAACGTCACTGTAATGGCTCCTTAAACCTATTCCAAGGGTCCCACTGAATAAAGTTTGTCCTACCATCTTTAACAAACATCATGAATAATTTTAACAGATGTTTTTAACAGAACCACTAAACATTCAGAAAAATAAAGTCTTTGAGTCTCAAATCTCAGTTTCCCAAAATTTTCATATCACTTTTTCTCTCATTCCCTTTTTAAAGTTTCTTCAATAGTCATATTTACTCTATGAATAAAGAGCTATCTAATATACATTCCTTCTTTGAAACACATATTTCATATTTCTCCTTCTACACTTTTTGGAGCTCTTAATAGCATGAAAGAGTAGGCACGTAGCATCTTTTACGCAACCCAAGATCAAGTGGAATTTATTAATTTATTTGTTCCTTTTGCACATGTTCCTTTAGTCAAAAGAACATTCTTTCATTCATTCTTCCTTGGCCCCACCCCTATACACTAACAGGATATTGTAGGGATATAGAGAAAGCCTTACTCTTTTCTCTCTGCCACACAAGTTTTTCTGAGCCTTTCCATCAGTTATAGCTTCTCTCTGGATCTTCTCCCATGGTTCCAGAATTATTAGTTTTGGATGATGCCTTCACCTTACCATGTCAAGGCAAAAAACATTGTAAGGGGGGTGCCTGGGTGGCTCAGTAGGTTAAAACCTCTACCTTCAGCTCAGGTCATGATCCCAGGGTCCTGGGATCGAGCCCTGCATTGGGCTCTCTGCTCAGCAGGGAGCCTGACTCTCTGCCTGCCTCTCCGCCTACTTGTGATCTCTGTCAAATAAATAAATAAAATCTTAAAAAACAAACAAACAACAACAACAACAACAAAAAAAACATTGTAAGGGCTTCATATTGGTTCTACTTCCTATGTGCCTCATCATTGCCCTGCTGATTTCCTTAATCCTGCCCAAACCTCTGTAAATAGTTCTTCTCTTAGGTTATTTTGAATTAAGTTATTTTGAATGTGCCATGTGTTTCTGAATGGGACCCACACTGAAATGTCTGGACTATTCCCCCTTTGCCCTCCCTGGTCCCCTTCATATAATTAAAGACTCTTTTTGTTCAATGTTAGCTCAGTCTTTATATACTTCATCAGGAAAAACCTCTTCAACAAAGTAGTGCCACTACTAATGGTTTCAAGAAACACTCTAATTTTTCTTAGAAAGTTAAAATATTATACTCAATATTATACTCAATAAATAAGTTGAAAGAAAAAAATGAATGAATAAATGAGTTGCTATTCTAATTTAAATTAACAAGCACTGTTTTCTCTCATATCAATAACTCCCTAGGCATTATTCTTTTTTTCTGAATTAGCCACTTTAGGCCATTTGCTGACTTTTCTCTCATTATATTTCGGTAACAGATATTGCTAAAAATAAAATAAAAAATTCCTTTGAGAAAAAAAAATAGGTGGTACAGGCTAGCAAAGAAATCTTTAAAAACATAATTGTACTCATTTGAGTGTGGTAGTTTTGCTGACCAAGATATTTGTTTTTCAAGATAGGCATCATTACTTAAAATAGCTAAGCACAAGTCCAGTCAAGCCTCAGAAAATTTCTGCCACAGGAGACTGATCTGACTTCCAGATCACTTGACCTTTCCAGATCATTGGAAAGGTCATGATGTAATTCCCCCCAGCTCTACCCAAACCTCTCTTTCTGAGTTTGAATTTAGCTAGAATGCTTCTTTTTCCTTTCATTATTCTTTTCCTGTTTATTAGTTTAGTGCATCTGTTAGATACTCCTAGTGATCTCACTGTATTTTTAACTTAATTCCCAAACAATGGTAATGTACTTTTTCCTTTTAATACAAATAGATTTATACTTGTTTGCCATCTCCACACTCAGTTTCTTATTTATTCTGAGGGTAATAAGAATATAATCCTAATGCAGAAGTTTCCTTCATCTTGTTTAGCTAGGAGTTCAGCTTTTGGTGACAAGAAGAATCTGGTTTTGTCTTGGCCACTTACTTTGGTAAGATTTTAAAATTCAGTAAATTTCTTTCTTTTTTATTTTATTTTATTTATTTATTTGACAGAGAGATCACAAGTAGGCAGAGAGGCAGACATAGAGAGAGAGGAGGAACAGGCTCCCTGCTTGCATGCATAAGCACACTTTTTCACATAAATAAATAAATATTAAAAAAAAAAAGATCTGAAGAGCAGAACAAGAAGGTGACTAGACAGGCTAAATTGGTCCTATAGTTTACAAACCTGTGTTTCAATCACATCTTTATCAATAGAACCTAATGTGTCTGTCCTTGGATGCTTTGCTTAACTTTTTAGTCTCAGCTTCTTCTATCGCAAAGTGGATACAATATAAAATCTTTGTTTTAGATTGTAATTAAAATAAAATTCAAAAAAGATTTTATTTTTTTGTATGGTGTAAGGAAATGGCCCGCTTTTGCATATAGCTATCCAGTGTTTCAACACTATTTATTGAAGAGACTGTCTTGTCTGCATTACACATTTTTGCTTCCATTGTTGTAGATTAATTAACCATACAAGCATAGGTATGTTTCTGGGCTCTCAATTGCATTTCATTGATCTATATGTCTATTTTGGTGCCAGTATAATACTGTTTTGATTACTATAGCTTTGTAGTATAGTTTGAAATCCGGGAATGGATTCTTCCAACTCCATTCTTTGGGTATTTGAGGTCTTTTTTTGGTTCTATAACACTTTTAAGTGCTGTTGTTGTTCTTGTGGTTGTTGTCTACTTCTATAAAAAATACTATTGTTATTTTTTTTAAGATTTTTATTTATTTATTTGTCAGAGAGAGCGAGAGAGAGCGTGAGTGAGCCCAAGTGCACAAGCAGGCAGAAGCAGAGAGAGAAGCAGGCTCCCTGCCAAGCAAGGAGCCCAATGCAGGACTCGATCCCAGGACCCTGGGATCATGACCTGAGCGGAAGGTAGTGGCTTAACAGACTGAGCCCCCAGGCGTCCCAACCTTATTTTGATAAGGACAAAAATAACTCAAATAGATTAAAGTCCTAAGTGTAAGACTTCAAACCATCAAACTCTTAAAACAGAGAGTAATCTCTTGGACATCAACCTTAACAATACCTTTCTGGGTGTATTTTCCAATCCAGGGAAACAAGAACAAAAACAAACAACTGGGAATGCATTAAGTTATACAGGTTTTGCACAGTGAAGGAAACCATCAACAAAACAAAAAAGCAACTTACTGAATAGGATAAGATATTTGCAAATGATATATATATTAAGGGGTTAATTCCAAAAATATATAAAGAACTCATAAAACTCAACACCAATAGTAGTAGTAGTAGTAGTCCAATTAAAAATGTGACAATGACTTAAAAAGACATTTTTTTTCCCAAGAAGACATACAGATGGCCAACAGACACATGAAAAGATGCTCAACATCACTAATCATCAGGAAAATACAAGTTAAAACTACAATAAAATATCACCTAACACCAGTTAGAATAGTATTAAAAAGACAAGAAATAACAAGCACTGACAAGAATATGAAGAAAAGTGAACCCTTGTACAATGTTGATGGGAATGTAAATTGGTCTACTCATTATGGAGATTCCTCAAAAAACTAAAAAACAGAGGTACTATAATGTCCACTCTCTGGGTATTTATTTGAGGAAAACGAAAACACTAATTCAAAAGGATATATTTATATGGAGAATCTAAAAAACAAATGAACAAATAAAAAAGAAACAGACTTATACAGAACAAACTAGTGGCTGCCAGACAGGAGGAGGATGGGGAAATAGGTGAAATAAGTGAAGGGGATTAGGAGCTATAAACTTCTAATTATGAAATAAGCAAGTCATAAGGATGAAAAATACAGCATGTAGAATATAGTCCATAAAATTATAATAACTTTGTGCAGTGATAGATGGTAACTACACTTACTATGGTGAGTATTAAGTGATATATGTAACTGGCAAATCACTATGTTATATACCTGAAATTAATAAAATATTGTACATCAACTATAATTGAATTAAAAATAAAATAAGAAGTGAAAACAATACAAAGGAAAGAAAATGCACCTGATACATGATAGGATCTCAATATGGCATCATTATTATTGTTATCATTATTTCATACTCTTCTCTCAGCCATGTCATTGAACAGTTAAAAATAGTTGCTTTGCAAATATCGGAAGTTTCCCCTAGAAGACGTCTTGGTTTTAGACTAGTTGAAATAGTACAAGTCAACCTATTTCTTCTGTTGACTACAACTAAAATCTAGACAAAATATATAAATCAACCACCTACATACTCTAAAAAGTAAAAATAAATAATTAATTAAAAATCAAATCATTTTTGGAACAGAAAATATGAAGAAGCAAGTTTTGTAAAAGTGATTTTTCCATTTTCTTTCTTTTTTTCTCTTGCAACTTTTCCTCCAAGGGCAAGCTCAGTCATGGGTTTAGATGCCAGTGGTGGTGCCTGCTAAAAACTCAGAGAAACATTATCTTCCAGAAAAGAGGCAATGAGTCCTTCTTCTAAGTGTGTGCATTGAGGTCAGGATCCTTTTTTTCTTTTTTTTTCCCCCCTCTCTTTTCTTTTGTAGTTTTACCCCAAGAGAGGGTACCAATAATACAGCCCATAGTGACAGATGCATAGCTGTCCACAACTCCGAAAGAAACTCCATCATTCAGATCAAAGAAACATAAAGTAATGACTATCCAAAGCTTGAAAGTAAGAAGAAGTTCCAGAGGAAACCTCTGTAGAAGTTTATCAGTAAGGTTTCATGTGGATCTTCTCGTCTTGGGCTCAAACTTGACCTGAGTATGCATGGGAAAGCTCCAAAACATAATAAGAAATATAGAATGAGAGAGGAAAGACTCAGTGAACTTGAAGATAGATTATTGAAATTATTTATTCTGGAGAACAACAGAACTGGAGCATTAAAAAAAAAAAAAAAGTCTAACATTAATGTCATTTGAGTCCCAAAATGAGAGTAGAGATTGTTTCAGAAGAATACTGAGAAAAATGGCTGATAACTTTCCAAATTTGGCAGAAGAAATACATTTACAGAATCAAGTAAATAAGAAAACCTTAAATACAATAAACTCAAAGAAAACCATGCCCAGACACAGCATAATCAAACTCCTGAAAACCAAAAATAAAATATATAAATATAGACCTATATATAGGTGTACTGTAGATAAAGATTAGATATCATGTTATATATAGATGTAAAATAAATATATATTATATAGATACATATTATGTATAGATTAGGTATACATAGTTTATATATCATATATTAAAGCTAATCTATATATGCATATTAATATAAAACATATCTACCTAATCTATACATAGTATGTATATCTATCTGTCCATCTGTACATTTGTCTATGTATCTATCTGGCTATATGAATATATCTTAAAAGCTGCTAGAAAAAAATGTTACATTATATAAAGAGGTACAATGATTTGTGTGACTGAAGATTTCTCATCAAATACCACAAAGGCTGGAAAAAGAAGAGTAGAACAACATGTTTTAAGTTCTGAGGTAAAATACAAACAAAAACAACAACAAAAAACTATTTACCCAGAATTTTATATCTAATAAAAATATCTTTTAAGAATGAAGTCTATATAAATACATTCTCAGAAGACAAAAAACTAAGAAAATTATTCACTAGCACATTTAATATAAAAGAAGTGGTGAAGGAATATCTTCAGGCTAAAGAGAAATTATACCAGAGAAAAACATAGAACCTCAGGAATATATAAAGATCAATAGAAAATGTACAACTCTGAGTGTATATTAAGATTAATTTAATTTTATATTCTTAAGTTTTGTTTGTTTTTTAAAGAGGTATGACCACTATACCAATTACATGGGAAAGTTTTCCTGTAAACAATTTTATAATAAATATGTTTGGCTTTGTACATCATATGGTCTTTGTTGTAGCTAACCACTTTGCCAATAAGGTTCAGAAGCACCACAAATAATACATAAGCAAATGGGTGTGACCATGTTGGGCCTGCAGCAGCCTGGATTTGGCTCATGGGTTGTAGATTGCCAGCCCTAATTCTAAACATACCAAATAAAGAAAAGACGACTTATTGAATAAAAACACAAGGCTTAACCATTCTCTCTACAAGAAACCTGCAACCAATATAAATACATGGATTAAAGGTTGATTAATTCCAAATAATCAGAAGACAACAGAAGTGGCTATTTTGATATCACAATGTATTTTAGAACAAGGAATATTTTTAGAGACAAATACATCATAATAATAGAGTCCATTTACCAAATAGTCATAGCACACTGGATATGTATACAGCTAAGAACAGATCTTTAAAACACATGAAGCAAAACTGATAGAACTGAAAGGAAAGATAGACAAATTTATAATCATAATTGGAAACTATTACCTTCTTCTCTCAACAACAAGTAGAAGTAGAGAGAAAATCAGTAATTCTAGAGACTAACCAAACAAGCCTTGACAAGTTTGACCTAATTGACATTTATGGAACATTCCATCCAAAAACAGCAGAGTATACATGTATATAAATTATTTTAACTTTCACCCTAAAAATTATAAAAGGAAGAGTACATAAAAATAAGTAGAAAGGGAATAATGGTAAAGCATTTATAAAATTAAAAATGGAAAACAGTGGAGAAAAATGACTGAAAGCTATTTCTTTAAAGAAATCAGTAAAACTGATAACATTTGCCAGAGTTATTAATAAAAAAAAAAGACACAAGTACAAATACAGGAATGAAAGAAGGGATATAACTATAGACACTAAGGCCACAAAAGGAAAATAAGAAATAATACAAATAAATTTTGGTTAAATATGACGACTCAGATGAATTGGATTAATTCCTTGAATGACACAAACAGAAGTTCTGATTTTAAGGAAAATCTCAGTATTTCTAAATCTGGGAAAGAAATTGAACTAGAATTAAAATCTTTATAAAACAATAACAACAAGACAAATTTTAGCTTAGCTATCTTAGTGCATATACAACCAAACACTTAAAGGAGGAAACACCAATTCTATACAAACATGGCTAAAAACCAAGAGATTAAGAAACACTACCCAACTCATTTTATGAGTCCCTCTTACCCTGGTCCAAAACTAGACAAAAATATTACAAAAAATAATTTTCATTATGAATAGACATGAAAAATGCCTTAAGATATCAGTAAATGTATTCCAGCATCATATAAAGGATGGTATAATATGAAAAATGGGATTTGTGCTGGGAACACAAGGCTGGTTTGATTCAACATTAGATCAATCAAGTGTAGATTTATTATATCAAAGGATTTAGAAGAAAAAAAAAACATATGACCATCTTAGTCGATGCAAAAAACGTGTTTGGTAAAATTCAATACCCACTCATGATTCAAAACTCACAGAAAACTCTGACTACAAGGGAATTTATTTAACCTGACATTGAACATATATAATACATTGAACATCACTACATTGAAAACCTATACCTACCATCTGAATAATTAATATCCTTAATAGTATTTTTTCTGTAGGATTTGAAACAAGGCAAGAATGTTTATTCAGCTTTACAATCAGTGCAGTAAGGCAATAAAGAGAAATAAAAAGTATACACGTGAAAAAAGAATAAATAAAAATGTTTATATTTGTAGGCCACATAATTTCCCAGGTAGAGCATCCCCCCAAATTTACAAAAGAGCATAAAATAAAACAATAAGTGATTAGAACTAGGAAGGGACAATGGCAAGTTTTGAGGATGCAAGGTAATAACAATAGGCAATTGTATTTTTAAACACTAACAATAATCACTTGAAAATTTTAAAAACAAGTATTATTTATAGTACTTCAAAAAAGCTTCATGAAGCACTTTATTATATCACTAACAGATATGTGAAGGATATTGATGATGAATGTTGTACAACCAGACAGAGTTCAGTTAACATGGCTCCACTATGTGCACATTTCATGCATCAGGGTTCAGTTAAATAACGCCAAGATCACAAACCCAGTTCAAATTCAGTTGCCATGATATGTTAATCATGATTGAGTGCAAAAAATATAAACGTTGTTGCTAGTTCTTTAGTCCACAAGTTTCTGCATAAATAAGCAGGTGTATAAGGTGACCAGTAACCAATGATGTCCCTCCTTTAACAGTGTGCTGATTGGTAACATTGCCTCTATTCTTTAGTGCATGTTCATACAGAAAACTGTGTAGTTGTGTTGTCTTCTTATGACCCCGTGTTAAACTCCTGTGACATTTTTCAAAATGAATGATCACTAGATGGATTGCCCGAAAGAGATGAAAATATAGCAGGGACACAAAAAGTGATCATGCTGGAAGTGAAATTATAATTGAGCACAACTGGAATTGCAGAAGAAATAGCTGGTGGGGAATGTTGACACCACCATTTGAGAGATTCTACATATGCAGCCAGAGGAACTTAAAAAGGAGAACACAAATGGGGGGGGAAATAACGCAAAAGATGAAGCCATCCCAGAGGAAGTAATGTTGACAAAAACTTTGCATTAAGGAAACTCTCAGGGATATATTATACATTGGAAGTATAAAAGGTAGACTGACGGAAACTAATCCAAGCTTAAAAGAAGGATGACAGTTCACAAAACCTCAGAAAAGATGCTCACTCCCTATCATTACTTAAAAATGACAAGAAGTAGGCAAGCATTGTTCAAACTTCTCTAAAATGTGGAAAGAAAATCTAAAAAAGTAAACATGAAAAGAAATGTAGCTTGCTAAGATAAGATTGTTATTTACCTTTGCCATAGCATATTCACTTACTTTTCTGTTATGCTCCTCTGAACATATTTAGACTTATTTTATGTGGTTATCAATTCAAGTGACCATAACTATCTCCTGTTATCTTGCTTACTGAGAAAAATA
The DNA here is from genome assembly GCF_002288905.1 of Enhydra lutris kenyoni. NCBI lineage: Eukaryota > Metazoa > Chordata > Mammalia > Carnivora > Mustelidae > Enhydra > Enhydra lutris. The sequence continues at coordinate 20,123,522 of NW_019154096.1, forward strand.
CTATGGTTGGGAAATGTGTCTATATGCTAATTAAACATTTTTCATAAATCATTTTTTTCTTCGTGGTTTAAACTATCAGTACCATTAAAAATCTGCAAATTGGAACAAAGTATATAAGGAAGCTAATTACCAAAAGATGTAAATAAAAAAATATCAATCAAACTAAGGTTTATTTTTGCTCCCCATTATTATAATCATTGCATTTCCTTAATGTTTCATCTAATTTGAAGTGAAATCAAACTCTGAAGAAAAATGAAAGAGCAGTTCTTTGTGATTCCTCATTTCTCTGGCAACATTCTGCCTTCATATGTACCTGAAGGACTTTTCACTGTTTCCATTAATCTCAACAACTGGTTTTAGTTCAAATGCTTCAGAGAGATACCATTAGAAATATTTTGTTGGAGGTGCCTGGGTGGCTCAGTGGGGAGCCTGCTTCTCCTTCTGCCTGCTGCTCCCCCTGCTTATGCTCTCTCTGTCTCTCTGACAAATAAATAAAACCTTTAAAAAGTATTTTGTTGATTTTGTAATTCATTAACAACAATGGATTTTAATTAATTTAATTTTGACTCATTTGGGATTCACCAGATTAACAGAGTTTGTAACCATTTTTGGTTCCTGGTGATTTATTCTGAAGCAATGCACTACAGCGTGTGTAGAAATACTGGAGTGTGCAACTGTCCTATAAAGGAATACCCCTTTGTTCAAAACCACCAAAATAGAAATCATTATTCTCATTAAACATTCTTGTTGCTTGTTTTCTATTTTATTATTAATTATTATTATTAATAATGTTACAGAACTTCAGACAGGACACCTGGGTGGCTCAGTTTGTTAAGTAACTGCATTCAGCTCGGGTCATGTTCCTGGGGTCCTGGAATCGAGTCCCACACTGGGCTCCTTGCTCAGCAGAGAGTCTACTTCTCCCTCTGTCCCTTACCCTGCTCTTGTGCTCTCCCTTACTTTCTCTCTCTCCCTCAAATAAATAAATAAAATCTGTAAAAAAATAAATACTTCATTCATTTAACTCATTGAATCCATATGAAAGGAAGTAAGTGTCATTATCTTCCTCAGTTTACAGAAGACAAAACAGAGGCACTGAGAAGTTGACTTATAGGCTCAGTGTAACAGGTAACACGTGGTGAAGCCACAATTCAGAGTTAAGCATCTGAAATCCAGAGTTCGTGATCTTATCCACTATACTAGATTGACTTAGGACAAGTCCTAAGAGAAAGTTCAGGTCTATTAAAATCCATTTTCTCTGCCACTAACATCAGTGTGAACTCAGACACAGTAAGTGACCATTTTCATTTTCTATAAAATGTGAGGTTGAACTGCAGCACAATGGATGGCTTTTATACTTTTATACAATTCTTTTTACTTTGACTGGATTGAAGGCTTCTAATGATCAGGTCATGCTATGCAGACTTTGCCCACTTTTGCAGACAAATTTTAAATGCTTGATAAACATTTCTTTTTACAAAATCAGCAAAAGGAGGTATATGGGAAGGGGAGTAAACAGAAATCTAGATGATCTTCACTTATATAATGAGGAAATTATGTGCTTGATCTGGTGAAATAGAAAAATAGATCTGACTCTCCAACACTATCCTTTTCATTGTCCTATCAGCCACAATTGGAGAAACCTTATTATATTTTTCAGTGCATATGGATACTTATGTACTGAAAACTCACATGTATACAAACATACACAGACAAAACTATCTAAAATACATACAAAACTAAATCAGTTTATGGAAGATGTCTATAGTTAAGGGAACAATATCATTTTTCTGACAGTACAGCCTAAGAAGTCTTTTCAATGACAAAGCAACTATTGTATGAGATTGCCTTTCATAGAGGTGGAGTTGGGACATATGACTTAAAGTTCTACTTGATTTAGAGAGGATAATTTAGTAGTCACTTAAGTCATGTTAGTTGTGTAGGTATGAATAAATCAAATTAATGTCACCTTTGTACAATTAGGCAAACAGAAAGTGGTTGCATTTTGTTTTCTTATGTCCCCTAGGCTAAACATTTTTCTGCAGGGCAAATACTGTACAACTATATTTGATAGCCCCAATGAAGATCAAAGAGTAGGCTGTTACCCTTGTCCTCAATATCAAGGGGTTTTTTTGTTTTGTTTTCTTTTTATAATTTTGAAACCAAATGGAGTAGAAGCAAATAGGTATGCATCTGTGACTTCAATCAATAGAGACCAATTCTTGTGACACACAGGTGGTATGGCAAAGGTCAGTTAGGTCTCATCAATCAATTTCCTTCAAGAAGTCAAAGTCAAGCAGGGCCAAGGTCTGACCATGTGCTAACATTGGAGAAAAACTGTAGACTGTTAGAGCAGGAAAAAATCTTAGAGAAAATTGTATGCTCTTCTTCATTAAATAAATGAAGGAAATTGAACCTAAATATGTTTGGAGACTTCCCTAAGCTCAACAACACCACAAAGATGTCATATGATCTACTTGTCTTGGTAAATTCTAGAGAATACATGGAAAATATAACTATAGACATATGAGTAAGTTTATTTTGTATCTCAAATCTTTCCCCTTTTGTGGTGGCAGAATTCATCTTTTTTGCAAATAAGAGATGCTTCAAATGTGGCTAATGGTTTCATTTACTCATAGATTCATTCAATAAATGTTTAGTTAGTGCTTACCAGTCCATTCATCTTGCCTTAATGGTAGACATTACTTTAGGATATAGGCATCACCCCGAAAGATTGGCCATGTTGGTTACACAATAAAAATCTAACCCAACACAATAGAACTTATCTATTCAGTACAGTGCAATGGGTTAATATCCTTTGCTCCCATCCTTATTTCTTTATTCATAATATATCACAGCAATCTAGAACACCTTGTTTCTCATATATCACATATGTTACACTCATCATTTTATGTTACCTCCCTAGAATCAAAACTGACCATGATTTTGCTGTATCTACAGCCAGGAAATCTACTAGAGCTCTTTCTACAACACAATGCCATCTTCTTAGAATCAGAGCAGTGTTGTTACAATTATATTTCTTTCTAGTAGCCAGGCTAACGGAAAGCATGCTTGAGGACAGACCATAAGTAGAAAAAAGTACATTTTCCATGATCTTCGCCTTCATTCGGGTTTGAGCAAGATGCCCCTTTCTTTCTGAATACTTTTCATTTCCTATCTTACTTCCCCATTCCTAAAAATAATATTATTTTTTCAGCTGTGGGTGGAAAAAATCTAATCTTTAGCATATGGTCTCATCACAGATTGTGACAGTGTTATTTCTCCGAATCAACTGAGGCTCAGTAATTATTCCTTCCATGAGTCTGATTATCTCTAGGGAACTAGAATGAAGACAAATTTGAGATTTGTGTTGGCAGTAAGCAAGTGTGTTAGCATGATCAGAAGCTTTAGCTTTCTCAAAATTCAACCCTTTGTCCAATATTAATCTGTGATTAAGTTACATAGTGTCTTGTTCTTATTACCAGGATCCGGAAACTTTGCTGATTTAGTGCTAGGCTTAGAGTTTCCTCTTGCTTCCTGTATCTTCAAATACCTGTATGGTATGAGGATATCCAGTAATTAATTCCAACAAACTACTTACAAGTGTACCCTGTGCCATTCTTAGAAGATCTACCATTTCAAATAAATTTATTCAGAAAAGAGATGTACTGATCAACCACATATTGATGAATATTAATTGAAATTTAAGGAAATACCATACACAAACTTTGTGGTGAAACAAAATAGGATTTATTATCTAAAATATATAACAACAAGGCAATTCAGATGATTCAGAGCCAAAGGGATTAGCAAGATTGTCCAAGAAATGTGAAGTGTCCTGAATTTCATCAGCTGCCATAGTGGCAAATGATAATAGTGGAGTGAGGAGTTTGTATATGTGTGTGTGTGTGTGTGTGTGTGTGTGTGTGTGTGTGTGGCAAATGATAATAGTGGAGTGAGGAGTTTGTATATGTGTGTGTGTGTGTGTGTGTGTGTGTGTGTGTGTGTG